>NC_089221.1:128864198-129164198 GCF_963924675.1 Phocoena phocoena | reverse complement strand
CTGTTATTAGCAGATGGGAGGATCCATATGGGGAGGTGGTAACTTGTCCTTTAGTTTATAGGTCTCAGGGACAGACAAGAGGAGTCACATGTAGATCTGATGGAGAGAATACCATGTACCACCCAGAGTTCCTGGACTTATAACTTAAAGCTGTGCCTGGATAGGCAGGTTGAGGCATCTCTATTGGGGCACGGAGAAGTGTATTTTTCCTGCCAGAAAGAACACAAGCTAAATCTTTGGTATCCAGAGGGGGAGAATGTACAGTCACTGATTCAGTTTGCCAAATACTGTTGGTTTTCTCTTCCTAAATACATGGTAAAATTGTTCTTCTTATCCTTTGGGGGGTTAGGAGTGGCCATGTAATTTGATTTGGCCTGTGAAATGTGATTGGGTGTGATATTTGTCTTTTCCAGGCAGAAAATTCAAGAGCCAAGGTCCCTTTTGGGCATCTTCCTTTGGGGATCATGGAAGCATAGGTTGGAACCTGCATCCCAATGTGAGAACAACGTGTAACAGAAGCTATTAGGCAGCCCTGAATGGATAGGTAGAATAGGCAGGAAATAAACCTTTGCTTACTTTAATACATTAAAATTTGGGAATTTTTGTTACTGAAGCATAACTTAACCCAAATGACTGATACACTATGTGAGCTTCAACAAGCCCTATAAGTGTGTGCCTCTGTTTCCTCACCCGTGATGCAGACATAAAAAAAGAACCTACCTAGAATTATTGTAGAGACTGCATGTGCTATATATAAAATATTTACAATAGTGCCTAGGAAGAATAAGTGCTTAATAAATATTAGCTACTGTTTTTTTTTTATTTGAAAGACTTTCACAGATGACACTGGTACCCCCATATCACATCCCCTTGGCCCACCTGGTTTCAGCCACAGAGGGTAGCCCTGTGTTTGCTCAGACTTACCTCTGCTGATAAATTCATACTGCATTTCTATTTTCTACCATAATATGGAAGCCTGTTCAATCTATGGGCAGAAACAGTCCAGAGACACTGGGGAGTTATTGGCCCCAGGAGCAACCCTCCTGCTCAAAACCCTCCAAAGATTTCTCTGCAGCTTGAATCAGATCCAAAGTCCCTGCATTTTGAGTAAGATCCGAACTCTATCAAATCCTAGAAAAATTTATATAATCTGGTCCCTTCCAGTCATTTCAGTCTAAACACTCATACTCTCCTGTCCGCTCATTAAGTTCCAGCTATACTGGCCCTCTTGATGTTTCTAAAACACATCAGACTTGTTACTGCATCAGAACCTTTGCACTTGCTATAACTTTTGCTGGGAATACACTTCCCTCAGCTCTTTGATGCTTGACTTTTCATCTGACAGAACTCAGCCCAAATGACATCTCCTGAGATAAATTTTCTTTGACCATTCTTGATAAAAGAATGCCTCCAGTCTTATGTTTGTAGGTCCCTTATCCTTCTTTTTCTTTACAGCAAAAATTATGATCTGAAATTATATTAATCCATTCGTTTGCTTGTACATTTTCAGAATTCCTTATTATAAGAAAAGTTCCATGTTGGCAGAGACTTTGTCTTGCTTGTTCACTGATGTTTCTACAAAGCCTAGAACACTACCTGGTACACAGTAAATCCTCAAGAAGTATTTGTTGAATAAAATAGAATGAATGAATCTCCAATTTACAGATAAGGAAATGTGGCTCTGAGAGTTGGAGTAACTTTCCCAAAGTCTTACAGCGTTTCTACACATGTTCCTGATTCTAAATCCTACTGACTTTTGCAACAGCAAGGTACTGTCTAAAGAGATTGAAGTGTCAGACAGCAGGCAGGGCGAGATGACATGCAGGTGTTGGATTCTATCGTGGACACAATCAAAACCAAAAAGGCATATTGATCACACTTTCCCCAGGGAGCCCTGAATTGCCAATGGAACAAGATAATTTGAGAAATCTATTGATCTCCCATTTCTGTTATGCTGTACAGGTGACAAGGATCAATGGAGATTTGTACTCTTCTACCCATGACCTTGCGACCTAAATTTGTATTTCCACCCAGATTCCCAAAACTTTGCAAAATGCACAGCTCCGAGTGCCAACACCTTATTTAACTTAGTGTCACCGTCTGTGACAGCTCTGCTTTCCCAGCTCCTGTCAATTCAGAGAAACGTCTCCCCGTCGTCTCCTGCTTCCTGCACAGGAAGCTAGCACGCCCCACCCAGCTTTCCTCTTACTGAGCGTCTGACACACACATTGGCCCACAGCCCGCAGAGGGGCGGGGCTTCTGTCTCGGGGGGCTCTTCAGAAGGGATCTGAGGTCTGAGCAGCCCAACGTTGCTAAAGCACTAGCCCTCTCCCGGCCTCCTTCACTGAGCCTGTGCTTTCCTGCCTGATTTCTCTTTCTTTTCTGGCGCAGCTTGAGACAGAGGATCATTCCAGAGGAGGCTCAGGTCTTGGATTTTAACGGCAGTGATGGAAAAACATGGGAATGATTCCTGGATCTACCAAAAGGAACTGGAAGATCCATTCAAGAAATACCTGAACAACACTGATGACTACCTAGCTTTGCTCTGCGGGCCTCCACGCAGCCACCTCTTCCTGCCGGTGTCTGTGGTGTATACTCTGATTTTTGTGGTGGGGGTTGCTGGCAATCTCCTGGTGTGCCTGGTGATTCTTCGGCACCAGACTATGAAGACACCCACCAATTACTACCTCTTCAGCTTGGCTGTCTCCGACCTCCTGGTCCTGCTTCTCGGGATGCCCCTGGAAGTCTATGAGATGTGGCGCAACTACCCCTTCCTTTTTGGGCCCGTGGGCTGCTACTTCAAGACGGCCCTCTTTGAGACGGTGTGCTTCGCCTCCGTCCTCAGCATCACCGCGGTCAGCGTGGAGCGGTACGTGGCCATCCTCCACCCGTTCCGCGCCAAGCTGAAGAGCACCCGGCGGCGGGCCCTCCGAATCCTCAGCCTCGTCTGGGGCTTCTCTGTTCTCTTCTCTCTGCCCAACACCAGCATCCATGGCATCGAGCTCCGCTACTTCCCCAATGGGTCCTTCGTCCCGGGCTCTGCCACCTGTACGATCATTAAGCCCATGTGGATCTACAGTTTCATTATCCAGGTCACCTCCTTCCTCTTCTACATCCTCCCCATGACGGTCATCAGTGTCCTCTACTACCTCATGGGGCTCAAAGTGAGTATCCAAGCTGGCTGCAACCGTTATGGCAGCATCCCTTCTTTTTTCTCTTACTCAGAGTTCGGAGAAACATTTAGAACTGGAGAAGTTCAGAATTGGAAGGGAGCATAGAGAAAAATAGGATGAGCTCAGAGGGGAAACTTGGAAGTTAAAGGACTGGATTCAAATTGGACAAACAGTAAACACAACTATAAATCACTTCCTTTAACTCACCTTCCATTGTTCTTCCCTCTACACCTGTGGTTCTCAAACCTAGGTGTTCCTACAAATCACCTGGAAACCTCACTATGGGTACCCATGGGCAGGTCACTCCCTCCAGGAAAATCTGACTCAGTAGGTCTGAGGTTGAGCCTCATTTTAAATAGCACAAGGTAGCTGCCCATGGAGAGACTGTTGCACACCCTGCTGTCTCTTTCCTGCCCTCACCTGCTTTGCCTGCATTGAAACTTTCCTCTGCACCAACTTGGTCTGAGTATAAAATAAACTACCCCTGCCTATTTCATATTCCAAGACAAATATAGTTTTAAAGTCAGACCCTTCTTTGTGGTTGCTTTGATCCTTTGGTTGAAATATCAGATTAAAATGCAAAAATATGGCCTAAGTGAGATCAACCTGGACTTCTTTTCAACAGGTGGAGATTGAGGGACGAGGAATTAAACAGAGTACATAAAATAGATTAGAAGACAGTGTGAATAACAGATAGCTGGAATTAACAGAATATTATTACTTAGTTTGCAACATTTTATAATTAGAGCTTTCTCTCCTGTGCTCATCACGGTAAACCAATGTCTTTCTTTTCTTCTGAATTGTCTGAAACTGTTGTTTTGTTTTGCTTTTGATGAAGTTAGGAGTGAGTCTATATGATTCCTTTCCTGGTATATTCTGCGGCCAAATTCATAGAGATGAAATCTAACTGTGACAGTTTTATACCCATTTAATAGGTAGGTTGTGTAGGAAATAGTCATGAGACCACTTAGACTCCCAGGTCTGAAGCTCACATATAATATGCCTTTAGGCAAAGCCCCTTAATTCTTTCCTGGAGTTAGGTTTTACATTTATAAAATGAAAAGGTTACATCAGATCATATCTAAGTCTCCTGATCGCTCTAACAGCCTGTGATTCCTTAAAAAAGAAAGGAAAGGAAAATCTGTGAGTGGGAGCAATGTGCATTATAAACGAAAGTAAAACAAAGCAGACATCACATTCACATCATACGTACCAAGATGGCTCTGATACCACGTATTGTGTGATAATTAATATACTCCCATCTCAGTGCATCTCTGAGAAAGGTGTGTGTCAGAAATGAGTGTTCCACAGATGGTCCTTTCAAATAAATACTATGCCTAAGCGTCTAAGGAGAAAGAATAGATTTTTAAGTACAACAGATGTCTGGACACAGGAGTAAATCTAATCAGGCAGAGTTATGCCAGTCTCCGGGAGGGCTGGCCCCTGTAATTCCCAGAGACAAGTGTCAACCCAGACTAGTTCACAGTCATCATGTCTTTAGAAAACCCTGTGTATCCAACTGTGGCGGAAGGGACTTCTGCATGATTCCTATGAGAGCCCTATGAGAGATATCCATCCCAAATTTATCAATACCATCTCTTCAAACAGCAAACAATCACTTGCCTTGGATCAATTTAGAGGAAATACTTAACTGTGAATAGGAAACACGTTTCCCCCCCAAGCAATTAAGTGTCACTTTGTTTGGTTGTCATGAATCTACAGCTACCTTGTATCAGGAGCTAAGTGACAGATCAGACAACGGCTTAGAAACCACCCTAGTTTGCTTTGTGTGTGTAGTGCAACTTACAGCATCCTATTCTCAGGAAGGATGAGGTGTTCCCCAGAGGACACCAGGAAAGGAACTATGGCTTAGAATGTCACTTCTATAGTAACATTTAATTTAAAGATCTCTAGACTGGGAATCAGAAGTAGGCCTTAGTCTGTGGCATTGGTCTCAAGACCTTTGCACCTTTTGCTCTGTTTTTGCCAGAAATGTTCCTTCTGTCTACTACCACAATCGTTTTTGCCTTTCTAACTCCCACTGATCCTTTAAATCATACTTCACTCACACTTCCTCCAGGAAGCTCTCCCTGATTCCCTAACTACCTGGTTCCTCTCTAGGTGCTCATGATCCTTAGCAATTTCCCATCATTGCATTTATCACAATTTATAATTCTATATTTGTGGGTTCCTTAACTTCTTCCTCTCCAACTAGACTGTAAGCTCAATGAATGAGTGAATGAGGCTAAATTATTTCCTTTATCGCTGGACTTCAGCTTCTCTACCTTCAAAATGGGAGACTTGGAAACACTGTCTCAAAAAGGCTTTTTGATCTAAAAGATTTTTGAAGAGATTCAATCAATTCTGAGGAGTACTGATTCTCATGGCAAGTCGAAAGTTATGATTGACTGTGGGCCCCATTGCCTTCAGAAGGCAGAAAACCAAGACTGATGTAGTCCCAGGACCAGGGAAGAAGGAGGGGAGCAATACGTATGTTCAAAGTTGAGCAATCAGAGCTGCTTCATCGTTACAGGACACAAGCGTCCACCGACCTGCTCTCCAGGGTTCGAACATAATGGAGTTGGGAAACAGGCAATCCCAGGGCAAGTTCCTTCCCACCTGGGAAGCTCTCACCTAGTCCTTGTATCTCCCACATGCAGCATTAAAGCTTGAGCCAAAGAGGATGGATTATGAATTGTAGCAGAATTCAGCCAGGACAAACAGGGTTGGACCGGTTTTTTTTTTAAATAAACAGATTTTGTTCAGATTATAGAGATATTTACACAAAAGCTATGATTATATCTTGGCATCCTAAAGCTATATAAATGAATCACAATCTACATAAATGAACAGCTGGTGAAATGATTTTAAGCAGTATAAACAACTGATCAGGATTATACATCAATCTGAATGATAATCAACCTCACGTCTCCCCTTCACCTTTTATCTTACATAAAAATAACTAAAAGGAGTGAGGTAGGAAGGGTTCTGAACTTCCTATAGAGTGATGACAATTTTCCTCTCCTAGTTTTGTAAGTTGACTTTTAAAGTGTTTAGGGGTGGGTGAGAATAATTAATGGACAAATATCTACTCTACCAAACATCTGAAGGGAAATGAAATTATTCAACAAGAAATAAAGCAGCATTTAATATTGGCTAGACAAACTGGATTCTATTCTACTATGTCAACCCCTTCAAATTCTGCTGGAACAATGTAGAATATGCATAAATATTCTGTTTCTGACTCTTCTTCTAGTTGGCTAGTTGTGTCACTGTAACCTAAGGAAGCTGAAATGTGATGATTAATAGACACATAATTTTTCTTTTCAGTGCAAACTGAGCTGTACAAGAAGCCTCTTCATAAAAAGATTTTGTGCACCATTTGCTTGCTGTTTGATTTAAGGAAATTTTTCCCTGGGGTGGAGAAATTCCCAGTGAGAATTGTTAGATCCACCGAAGAAGTGACTAACAGATCTTAAAAATCTTTCTTTGTTCTTGACTATGGACTGGAATCCAATAATGGAATAACTATCTTGTAATAAGGACAAAATTTTTTCAATGGTATGAAATCATTAGAACATAATTGAAAATGAGTTAGGAAGATGTGCAGTTTGATGCATTGCTCTAACCTTCAACACCAGTGGTTTTCTTCTCAGTGTATCTGGATGCTTCTTTGCATTAGCACGAGTTCAGCTTGTGGTGAATGGTACCATGAGAAGGAGAATTTCTAGAAGGGACTCAGTAATACACATGAGTGGGCCTACAGTTACAAATAAATATTTCATAAAAATGCCTTTCAAGTAAACCCAGGACAATAATCAGAACCACAATAGATGAAACTTTTTTTTTTTTTGGCCATGCTGGGCAGCTTGCAGGATCTCAGTCCCCCACCCAGGGAATGAACCCGGACCATGGCAGTGAAAGCCCAGAATTCTAACCACTAGGCAACCAGGGAACTCCCAGATTCACAATCTATAACTTACTGAGTATCATGTGCCAGCCATTGAGTTAAGAACTATACCTGCATTATTCTGTTTTACTATTATATTAATAACATCACCTTTAGTTCTCTCCCATTTATTCCTAATAACTGCACAATATTTTCCCCTCTTTCGTTCAAGTTCTAGGTGACTCCGAAGGGTCAAATCTCACAGAACTTTACTCCCTCACTTTCTGAAGACACAGGTATATGTAGAGAACACCAATATATCCAAGAGACAGACGGCCAGTTTTGTTAATCATCCACGTGGATACTTCAGGGCAGTGCAATGCTGAAAGCAACCTGACTCCTAGGAGCTTACGTGTTTGTTAGAGACAGGATATTGACTTGTTGAACTTTGGAGGCAACTATTAATGATCTTTTCTTCCAAGTCTTATTTAATTTTAAATACCTTCTCTAAAATATTCTGTAGGGACTTCCCTGGTGGCGCAGTGGTTAAGAATCCACCTGCCAATGCAGGGGACACGGGTTCGAGCCCTGGTCTGGGAAGATTCCACATGCCGTGGAGCACCTAAGCCCGCGAGCCATAACCACTGAGCACGTGTGCCACAACTACTGAAGCCCGCACACCTAGAGCCCGTGCTCGGCAACAAGAGAAGCCACCGCAATGAGAAGCCCGGGCACTGCAACAAAGAGTAGCCCCCGCTCGCCACAACTAGAGAAAGCCTACATGCAACAATGAAGACCCAATGCAGCCAAAAAGAATAAAACAAATAAATAAATAAATAAATTTATTAAAAATAAATTAAATATTCTGTAAAAATGCCATCTAGCCCAGGAAGCTCACTGCGTCTTAGAGCATTCTGTTCCACTGTTGCGTATAACCACACTAATTTCTTCTCTATATTGAATTGAAATATGTCTCCCTATAATTCAATAAATTGATCCTAATCTACCCTGAGACTATATAAAACAGGTTGAATTTTCCTTCCACTGATGGCCTTAGTTTGTCAAGACTTTCTACATTGCTAATGAGGGAACTCCAACTCAATCTGACAAAATATGAAAGAGAGCATAGCCCTGAAAAATCCAGAGGGAGAGGTGGCTCTTGGGGAAGATTAATCCAGTAAGACACACAATGTCATCAAGGACCTAACTTTATTTCTGTTTCTTTGCTCTTCTTTCTATGGTATTGGTTTCAACCTCCAAATCTGCACAGCAGTCCACTGGTGGCTCTAAGCACATTCCTTATGGTGAGGAAAAAAACAAAAAGCTCCCTCTGGTAGTTCCAATAAAAGAGAAATGACACTTTCATTCCTAAACGTATAAGCAAATATCCGAAATCTCATTGGTCTCAATTATCCAATCACTGTGACTGAAGTATAGCAGCTAAGTTATCTAGGACCTAAACCTGTATCGGCAGATGGGATCATTCCCACCCAAATTAATGACTATGAAATGGAGAAGGAGTAAATCCACTAGGAAAATCAGGGCACTACTGGTAAGAGAAGAGGAGAATAAATGCTGGAGAACCAATCAGCAAATAAATACTATATTATCCTCTAGATATATGATGGTAGTTTATCATGAGACCTTAAAGCTTTTTTTATCTGGCTATCACCACAAATTAGAAACATATTAATTAAAGAGAAAAAATTCACAACTAGATGAATGATGTAGATCTTCAGTGGTATGTGAGTTCAGAGAAAGGAGAGGACAGTGGGCTACAGTGGCCACAAGTAGGTGGAACTTGAACTGGGCAAGAGAGATTGCATGTACAGGAAATGTTAATATTTGAAATTTTCAGATGCTACTTTAAGGATCACCATATCTTCCAACAAGGAGGAGTATATTTTAACATCTAAACTCAGAAACACATATACCCTTATGGGTAATATTTGTAAAGCAGAGTTTCCCAAATTGTGCTTCTCAAGATGGTACCAGGTGTTCCACTGAAATGGGTTAGGAAGGGTATTGTTTAGTCAAAGAAGCACTATCCCCTTTGAGGGTGGGAGATGTGGGATGTGCAAGGTAGGAGGGGAGGAAAGGTGATACACTGTCCCCCATGGAAATGTGTAATGTCCATTAGCACTTTAAGGCTCTGAGAAGACCCAAAATAAAAACTATAGACTTCATGAAGCAGAAATAATACCTGTTTTTGTTTTCTACTGCCTACCCACCACATGGCAGAGGGATGTCATTCTAAAAGATGTCTAATAATTATTGAATAAATGAATGGGTGAATGAAAAAGCCTATCTAACATTTTTTAACTTCAGAATTTCTTAGTTTTCAAGGAATATCTATTAATATGCTACAAAACTAGGGTTCTACAGAGTAGCACAGGATAAATGGTTGCCTGGAACTTGGCCACAACCATCTATCCAGTTGAGTTAGGTGACCCTGATCCAACTCCACCTCCAACTTACGGTTAAACATATTCTTACATGTTAACAAATTCTCACATTTCTTTAAGTCCAGTTTTTTTGTCTGCAAAATGAGTGTTAGAGTCACACTTCTCTGCTCTTAATGGGAGGAAAAAATGTTTCCCTTTCTTTATATCTCTCTGCATTTCTCTTGCAGCTGAAGAAAGACCAACCCCTTGAAGCAGATGAAGTAACGGCAAATATTCAAAGACCATCCAGAAAATCAGTCACTAAAATGCTGTGTGAGTCCTCCGTTTTGTATTTTGCTTGTTTGTTAAAGCAAAGGAGTTATATTGATCAAGTGCTGCTGGGATCTGGATCAAAATTCTCCTGAAACGTAGCGTCATGTTCTGACCTTCCGTGGCTTACTCAAGCATCTAGGACCTGTCTATTTTGTTCCATTTCGGTTTTTAAACCTCAGAATAACACACTAAATTGCAACCATTGTAATACACTCTGTTCAACGCTTGGTAAACCATGTCCACTCTAAGAGCCTTTAAGTATCTCTTTTCCCCCCTAAAATGAGCAGGTGGTTCTTATCGATTTTGTGTTATGGGTTTCTTTAAAAATATCGTGGAGACAGTGAATTCTCCACTCAGAAAGTGTACGAACGAACATACATCAAATGCTTTACAATCCATTTCAGGGGGCTCCTGAGCCCCCTGGTACCCAAGATCGGACCCCATGGGATCTTTTACTTCCAGAATAAGGACATCTGGCTAAGAACCCTTCTAAGTAGTCATTCCTCTTATGACATTGTATGATTTTATATAAACGGTACACTCTTTTACATAGATAAGATATTTTAAAACACGTCCAGGCACTGATCCACACTCTCCCAAAAGAATGTTATAAAAATATATGATCCAACTGGTCTAATGAGATACCAACCAATTAGAGAAAGGAGGTTTATAATACACTTTCCAAGTCACAGAGTGAAATTTGGAAGAAACAAATCCTCCAGGCGAATATGCATATGAAACACTCACTGTAACTACGTGATGTCTATGAACCAAAAAAAAAAACAAACCCCGAAACCTGTGAGGTCACTGTATGTCTTTTCAACTCTACTAATCACCTTCTTGAAATTTTTTAGCCCCTGTTAGCACCTGACTTTCCCTACTAAGAAATCTAGTGTCTTCAATATTTCTCCCCATTTCTCTTTGATCATAATCTCTCTGATCATAATCTCTCACAAAAGGACTTGAAGTGTACTCACATTAAAGTCACAATGATAAAATATACTGTGAACTATTTGCCTTTGGGGGCAGAGAGTTTAATTATAACACGAATTAAATTTTTAACTAGAGGGAATTGTAGGCAGTAGTAAGCAGATTCGGGGCTTTTTCTTGGGAGGTGAATTCAGAAGAATCTTCCAGGTATTCCTGAAACCACATCATGCAGGCAGACAACTTACTCTGAGTATTTTAATGCCAACAGGAAACATATGTACCATTTACTATGGAAAACATCAAATGTGCTCTTGAGTACAGAGAATTGTAAAATGAACACCAAAATACCCATCACCCAGCTTTAAAAGTTATCAGCTCATAGCTCATCTTGTTTCCTCTATATCCCTATCTCTCCTTTAGCCCCTACTAGATTATTCTGAGGTAAATCTCAAGCCTCAAAAGGAGAGGAGAGGAGGGGAGGGGAGGGGAGGGGAGGGGAGGGGAGGGGAGGGGAGGGGAGGGGAGGGGAGGGGAGGAGAGGAGAGGAGAGGAGAGGAAAGTATTTTACAACTTCAGGAGAGAAGAAAACATACATGTTTATTTTTCTGGAGAATAAATTCCCCTTAGAGAAACTATGGTAGCACCAATCTCTGTCTTGGGAGCTGAAAATAAGAAACTGGAAGGTGCAACTTCCTGTAAATCTGTAATCATTTCAAAATAGATGTAAAAACAAACATAAAGGAAGTGGAAGGAATTCTGTGCTCTAGAAATTTATAATATAACAGACACACCCCCATCCCAATCTTAAAATGCTTGTATTATGCTCATGGTTGTTCCACCTTTCTCTTTCCCCTGACGCCTTACAGAATTTTAAATGATTAAAATCATAGAAACTTCTAATTTTTTACTAGAAAAACAAGATAAATTCATACTATACTTCATAGTTTGTTATTAATCTATAACTTTAAAGAATACCAAATTGCTTGAACACAATCATTTTACTTATAAATCCAGTTTACATGATTCCAACAGTCTACCTGCAACATAATTTATTTTCCACAATAGAATGTTTTCAGAACTTTGAATACATTCAATACTATTCTAAATATCCTGAAGGAAACTTACATTACACAAGAAATCTTTTACAACCATATGGAAAACTGATTCTCAATCCTATAAAATTCATTCTTATGTTTACATATTCTACGTAGAGTCCCTTTAGGATCTAGTTGGCCTTTAGCAATTATAACTTAACAAAGATGGAGGGGAAATGCTAGAAGGAATGGATGAACTCAGTGTGGGCACTGTATACCTATTCTTGCTTTGACTGCCTTTTACTCTCCCCTTCATCATCCTTTTCCAGTTGTCTTGGTCTTAGTGTTTGCTATCTGTTGGGCCCCATTCCACATTGATCGGCTCTTCTTCAGCTTTGTGGAGGAGTGGACTGAATCCCTGGCTGCTGTGTTCAATCTCATCCATGTGGTATCAGGTAAAATTTAGCTCGTTTGGGTGTACCACAGGCGTCCAGGTAACTGCAGCTTCTTCATCTTGCTTAGAGCAGTAGTTTCTATCTGTATATACCAACTTATGGGGATCTGCCATACTGTAATGAAGACACTTGATTTTTATTTTATTTATGTATTGATTAGGTATGTTACAGGTTCAAAAGAAATACACCTTATTACTATTTGAGACACTACTTTATGAAAGACCTCAACTCTAAGCTTGATGATTACAGCAGGAAAATGGTCAAAGGAATGATTCCTTTGGTTCTCTTTCAATGGCCATATGATTTAATTGGTTCTTATTTATTAAACATCCATGTCCCTGAAATCCTGTATTGTCTTCAGCAAGTGTTAGACCCTCATGAAAGCCAGCCAAAGGGTGTTCATGGGGCCTCAAGGTCTGCTTTTAGGCTACTTTAATGCTGCTTGTTAAGGACACCATAGAATATGAGAGAGAGTGGTTGAAAGGTTACTAAATCAGAGGACCTGGATTTGCATCTCAATACCACCATTTATATTCTGAGTGATACGCAGAATATGGATTCCTTCTTGCCAAAGTTTCCTCAACTGTAAGGTGGCAATAATGCCTGCTCTATATACAACACAGGCTGATGGTAAGAAGCAAATAAAATAATAGCTATTGAAGAACTTTTTAAGCTGTAAAATGCTATAGCCTATCTTCTACAACCATCACAAGTTTGTAAAGTAGATATCATCATCAACATTTTATGGTTAAGAAACAGTTCTACAAAGAAGAAATGACTTGTCCAAAGACACTCAGTTGGCAAATGGTAAAAACAAGGTTCAAGCCTGAGTCACCTAACTTCAAGTTCAGGGTTCTTTCCTCTAAAATGGAGCACTGCTAGTCACTGGACGGTCCTATGGGCTCTTTATCAAAGACATCATTAAGGAAGAAAGATAAGATCAATTTATGCAAGTTAAGCTCCAGATGTGCACAGAACAAAAACAATAGCATTCAAATGTATACTGAATACCATATATATTATCTATTTTCTACAACCATCTTTTTTGTACTCAGCAGGGCTTGTGTACAGTTTATACCTGGACATTAGGACTTTTCCTCCATGTTAAACTATTTATTGTTCTGGACAAAAAATCAAAAATGCTTATGGCTCTGATCTTTGTGGTTAGTCTTAGAAAATGGGAGTGTTTAAATAATATATACACTACTATATATAAAATAGATAACAAATAAGGACCTCCTGTAGAGCACAAGGAATTCTACTCAATACTAGAGTGGATATATGTATATGTATAACTCATTCACTTTGTTGCACACCTGAAACTAACACAACATTGTAAATCAACTCTAATAAAAATTTTTTTAAATAAAATAAATTATTCTTTAAAAAAATTGGAAAACACAAGATCACATGAGGCTTGATCTACACTTATCCAGAGGCATCAAGACAACCATTTTAAGACTCACAAGTTGTTCATTTACAATAACATTTTCCTGTTAAGATGTAATTTCTCCCTTCCCCACCTTGCCAACCAGATGATGTCTAAACCTCTTAAATGCTACCCCAGAAATGGCCCCAACTTGCCTTTTGACCCTCAAGTTATAGCATTTTCATTCATAAACCATGTATTGAATGCTCGTCAAACTGGTGAGTTAGGGATTTCTGCACATTCTGCATTATTCTTGCACAATAATCTTTCTCTAGCACACTGGTGCACGCTAAGCCTTCTACTTGCAGCACTCTCTCCTCTCTTCCCCAATATCTCCTACCCATTTCATGGTCTCGCGAGAGTCCAATCACCGCCACTAAATTTGTCATGACCATTAGGGTTCTTGTGTTTATGCCATCATGTGAATTTCCACAGCATGACTGTTGGTGTCACATATTTTGCTCTTTTCTTAACGGATACTGTTTGGTACCATCCTTTTGTTAATTACTGAAATTAGGCATAAATCTTGTTCTGCAATACTATTCCAAGTTCCTGGAGAACAAAGTCTAAATGCACTACCTTCCAATGTGCCTCAAAGTCGTATAATGAGTTCAAGCAGTATTTATTTATTTATTATTTTTTTTTTTTTGCGGTATGCGGGCCTCTCACTGTTGTGGCCTCTCACGTTGCGGAGCACAGGCTCTGGACGCGAAGGCTCAGCGGCCATGGCTCACGGGCCCAGCCGCTCCGCGGCATGTGGGATCTTCCCGGACCAGGGCACGAACCCGTGTCCCCTGCATCGGCAGGCAGACTCTCAACCACTGCGCCACCAGGGAATCCCAGTATTTCTTTATTGAACAAATTAACAGTCTATAGAAATATTACCGTCCTACACTCCTCCCTGCCCAGTTCTGTCCACAGGGCATATGGCACTCTGAATGTCCTGAACTATATAAACGAGGACAACAATGAATGTGTTGAGGACAACACCTATCACTTGTTTTATATTCTTATTCTCAGCCCTTCTGTAGACAGTAACTCAATTTAATCCTCACAATAATCCAGGGAGGTGAGTTAAAAAGGTATTATCATTCCCATTTTACAGAGAAAAAGAAACTGAAGTGCCAGTTCTGTCCAGGCTCACAGAATAAGCAAAGGCCAAGATCAGAAACTAAGTCCTCTGATTCTCAACCTTAGGCTCCCCTTGGGCCTTGCGAAAATAGAATAGGATATGGTAATAAAGGAAAAGTGAATACCAACCAAGAAAATGGCAGTGTGCAAGACATTTGGTGGAGAAAACAAATGGAAAAATACAAATATTCAATAAGGTTGGAAATAAGGTGGGAAGAACCATCAAGGGGAAAGGCTAGGTAGGGAAAAGACATTGGGGAATACTTCTTTGAAGAGATATTTAGCATTTTAAGAGTCTCAGCAGAGACTATGCCTTGACTGATTTACTATTCCTCCATTACTTGCAGTTTCAAATTATAGATTTAAGCAAAACTCCAATGAGATAAAAAGAAATCTCTCTTTCCTCTGATACTTAAGCATCTCTCGTTAATGCTATGGGAACATGTTCCTTGATTAAACAAGTGGGGATCAAAGGAAGTTGCCAAACGTCTCAGAGAGATCCCATGCCAGCCTCAATTTTTCCAAGACTCTTTAATCTTTCTGGGTTTGATTCCTAAGTACACAGGTGGTAGATCTGTTCAGAGCATTTTGTATTCTCAATTAGAGTCTTATGTATATTATCACTTCCAAACGAGGCAATCAAAGGGATTCAAGACCTTTGTTAAATATTTATGCTTCTCCCTGTCATACCTCTCCCCCAATTTCTCCTTGGCATGTCTCTTAATCCCCTGCATTCCAGGTGTCCTCTTCTACCTGAGCTCAGCTGTCAACCCCATTATCTACAACCTACTCTCTCGCCGCTTCCGAGCAGCATTCCGGAGTGTGCTCACTCCTTCCTGCAAACAGCGGCACTCCCAGAACCACCCACAGGGGCCATCTGTGCGGCAGAACATCTTCCTGACAGAATGTCACCTTGTGGAGCTGACCGAAGATGTGGGTGCCCAGTTCCCTTGCCAGCTGTCCATCTGCAGCTCTCATTTCCCCACAGCCCTCTGTACTGGACAGGCACTAAGAAAGGAACTCTCAAAGAGCTGACATTCCTCTATGGCTCCACACTACAGGGAGGGACATCCCATAATTTACGCCTTCCTATATGATATTAAGGAGGTAAAATGACCCTTAGAACTTATATATCCAATTCTAGCTTTTTTTTAAACAAATGTGAAAATTGCTACTTAAATCTAAAACCCAGAACCTCCTGATTTTTAGTTAGCTTTCCACTATCTTAACTGCTTCATGCCCCTTTATTAGTTCATGAAAAGAACATGACTAGCATAGCATGGCACCTATAATTTGAGCCATTTCCACTATTGGGAATGGTTTGTCCTGTTACTCACACTCTGAATCAGGCTGTCTTTCTTACAACCAGTGGTTTCTGTGAGACACAGAGGGAGGCATGGAGAAGCTGTTTATATGATTTGAGGGGTCCACGCCAGTCCTTCCATAGCAAGCTATTTACCCTACTGCCTCATATTGTGCCATTATAATGTGATTCCTTGGAGTCCTGAAGCCTTTGACTTTAAGAGTCCTCCTGATAACACAGGAATGCTCCTCAGAACTATTATTCCCACCTGTTCCAATCCCCAAGTCATTACCAGACATTCCTCACCAGGGGTGGAATTAGATACAAGTTCCACTTAGAGAAGAATGGGAAGAGGGAGAAGGCTATGGTGGAAGGTCCAAAGAATCAAACCATACCAAACATAAACTTAGTTGTTTCATAATTTGGTCTAGACTTGGATTTCTAAGAACTTATGCCATAAGCAGACAGAGGTACGTCTACTGTCTCAGAACAGAGACAAGTCAAATGGTGACTACTGGTCTCAAACCCATGACTTCCCCCTACTCAATCCTTCATTACCTCTATAACACTGTCACTCACATAATATGGGTAAAATCTACCTTCCAGACTCACCTTCCATTGTATCATCACAAATACTATATATTTCTACTCAAATTGAATTACTTGCTCATATGAAAACACACCCTAGTTTCCCCAGCTGCATATATATGTTTCTAGAATGCCTTCTATATTTCCATTCTCCGTCTGATGAGATCCTACCCATTCTTCAATGGCCAGCTCAAAGTGGTACCTCTTCCATGAAACCATGCTTGATTTATTCAAATAGAAGTGACTATCTGACTTTTCTATCAGTTCATGTCTCTTAAGCTCTTTCTTCACACTGCTCTGTATTTCCATGATTTATATTCTTGCTTTGCCAGAATGTAAATTTGTCAAAGGCATGAAGTAGCCTGTGTTCCTTTCTGCTGTTACTGGAATCCTGACAATATATCGATCACAATGGTAGATGTTCAATAAATATGTGATGAGTTGTCTCACATTCCAATGTACTGAGCCAAATAAACAGCTCCAAATGAAACCGTGTTAAAGAGCTGAAAGACTAAGATTCTGTTTCTGACAGGGTCATCTGACTTTCAGTTGGCCGTTTAATGAGCCATGATTGTAACGGCATGCCTGCTGTGCTTACCACGTGAGAAGGCTCTTCTCAGCCCCAGGCTTTACTGATGCTGAAACATGCAAACTCTAGCTTTTAGTCTCTGAATTCTCCCCAAGTTGAAAGAACCATTCTACTAAAAAATGAGAATAGTGGTCTCTTGACATCATTTCCTAACTGAACAGTCATCTTCAAAGTGATTCAATATACTTTTTAAATCGCTTAGCTAATTATAAGCCAACTTTAAGGAATCTGAATTCTTAGTGATGGTTTATGTTGGTGAGCAGAAATTCTCTGGTCACTTAAGAATTAAGTTGAAAAGACTCAACAAAACAAAACCCTCAAAAATGGAGGAGAAATGAGTTTCCTTCTTGCCTATTGAACGTCTAGTATGATTATTCTCATCAACGTCAACTCCAAATGACCAGGGCTAAAAATATTGCTGTTGTGGCTGGATGGACAGAAAATGAATCAACACTAAAACTGAAGCTAGTAATTTGGTTGCTTCATTAAAACTTTGGTCTCTTTTTTTCTCCTTGTTTATCTTTTCTCTCTTAAACATTTATATCCAAAATATTATCATTAATTCTTTCATTCAACAAATTTTCAGAACCCATTAGGTAATGTGCATGTGGCATCACCTGGCCTTTAAATTATACATATAATAGAAGAAATGATTATTTTTGAAAATCATTACAAAATTAATTGTTTAAATCTAATTGTGAAGTGTGCCACAAAATCCATATACAAGTACTATGGGACTATGTAAAAAAGGTGTTTGACCAAGTCAGAGGGCAATAGGTTTAATTAAGCCTAGCACTAGAAAAGGGAGAAAAAAGTGTTAATTTTGTCTATATAGACATACATACACATACACATATGTACATATAGGAAGCTTGTATTTAAAAAATGAAGATTGAAATATCACAAGTCCTAGAGTTAGCTTATATAATAGTTCACACAAAATTAGTAGAATAAAGGGAGAAACTAAAACTAAATTGTTCAATGTTACTCAATTGAACTCAGTAATGGACCACATCATCTCCTCTTGAATTCCCTGTGATCACTGAATTTTAGAATAATGACAGAAGAGGCCAGATAGTAAACATGATTAATAAAGTATTGGTAATTTAACTTTTCTGCAACGCAATGGTGATTTTGAGCTCTCTAGTCATTCACAAACTTAGTGAACTGAAGCAATGAAATTCACAATGTGGCTTGCCAAAATAGTTTGGCCCAAAGAGATAGCAGAGATTATTAATCTGAGACCCATGGACAAGTATCAGAGGTAGAAGAATCCCCTGAAATCATATTCATAATTCTTAGTGTGTACTTTTTTTTTAGAGAAGGTTTATAGCTTTGATTAGCACCTCTAAGTAGTCTATGACTTAAATTATTAGAATCATATTCTAAAGGGCCCTTAACAGTCTTACATAAAGACACTCTCTTAATGTATGAGTTATAGTTGAATGAAAGCACTGCAGGATAATTAAAAAGCATCATTATTCTACATAATAGTGCAGTATGTATAAGAACGAACTGTTTAGTGGTATGCTGGCTTGGACTGGCTTGCAAAAGTTTATTATTACATATTTAGGAATTTTGAAGGGCTGTTGTCAAATGATTGGTAGCTTGAAATCAGCCTCAGTGGAAATATTTGCACCATAGAAATTGGTAAACACTGCCCATCACAGAGCTGGCTTATCAGCACATGACTATCTATCAATATGCTGGCAATCTGCCATCCTGCTGGAATATATGTGATTTGTTTGTAGATTAAATCCCCTATAGCACCATTATAATTACAGACCACTTAAAGCTGCAGTTAACTCATTGAAAAAAAGTCAATGGACCAGATTTTGACCAAAGAGGTAAGAGATAAAATAAGCTAAAGCATACTAATTATGACATGAAAGCCTCTTCAGCATTTCACAAGTAACCTAGAGTGGAAGAATTACCCTTGGATGCTGTCCATTAATATTAGCACAGAAAATAGCAACAGATCTACTTTTCTTCCCTATACATCTGTTTTTAAATATCCCAACGGGTTCACTGTAAAAAGATGCAAAATTTCCACATTCTCTCTACTTGGCTGGAGACCTCATTTTTTAAGTATGTGGAAAGGTACTATATAAACATTGTAAGGAAGCTGAAGCTTGTCCAGGTTTATGCAAGCCAAGTGAAGGTTCAGTTCATCTAAACAATCTATTCCTCCCCTTTTTTTCATCCCTTTAAATCATTACATCACATTTAAACTCTACATTAGATATACATATATGTTATACTTTGGAAATATTTTCTAGGTAATGTCAACATTCGAAAGTTTTAACTAACCTAACACAGCCTAGAAATTGTTGCATATACTCAAATTATACTATTGCCCATGAAATATACACACTGTGAAAAAATATATACACTGTGAATTTAGAAGGCTAGAATGGTTAGACTGAGCTGGTTTAAAAAAAAAAATTCAAAAAGAAAAGCACTTCATTCATTTCAAAAACCTGAAATTACTTTTATGTTAAGAAGCCCACGTTAATGCACGATAAGAATGTTTTGTTAGTAAAAAGATATCTTGAAAATATGTCTTAATAAGGCTTGGGTAAACCTTGCTTATTTAAATATATCAACAGAAGGAATATCATAATTTCATGCTTCCCTCCGTAAACACTGAAAATTTTAATACTGATCCTAACTTAGTTACCAATTCTTTAACAGTAGGAACTGAAATGTTTTACTTCATAACATTCATTTGTACTCTTAGCTCAGTAAGTTCTCACAGCTTCACTAACAGGAAGGTATTGCTATTATTCCCCCTTTACGGTTGACAAAATAAGACTTAGCCTCACTTTACGCTTGGGAAAATAGACAAGCAAGCACAAAGTCTGAGTGAGACACACAACAGTAAGTGTTTACACCTCACTCGTGTATCTGCAGGGTAGCTGGGCTGGCTCCACTCCAACTGAGGCTGGGGCACTGATGGGGACCCAGTGGCCACCTGGAGTATGTGCTTCTCATGGCAAGCAAGTCACATGGCCAATCCCAAAGTTAGGGGGCCCAGCAGTACACTCCAATCGCCATGAGGTCCTCGCCCCACCAAGGGTGGGAGGTAGAACACTACCAGAGGGAGCGAAATGTTGGGACTAAGGATACACGTCTAGTAAGCAGCGCAGTGTGTATGAACCCAGAACTATCTGACTCCAATGCCTGAGTTCCCCCATTTCGCTACACTGATTCCACATGGGACTCTATTTCATCAACATCGCTGAAAAAGCTTCTCAGTTTAATGTCATCCCCAAATATTACCTCTTCATTGACTTCCCACTAAATCACTAATACAGATGGGAGAGCAAACACAGAAGTCAAGAGCATGAGTACTGGAGCCAGATGCCTGCATTCAAATCCTGGCGGTAAGATGGTTAGTTGTGTGACCTTGGGCAGGTTACCTAATCTCTCTGTGGCCCAGTTTCCCTGTCCGTAAAATGGACATAATGACAGCATCTATATCAGAGTGGTGACATAAGGATTAAATAAGTTAATATATGATTTGTAACACTCTTAGGACAGTGTCTGGCACCTAGGAAGTGCTGTAATGAGAGTGGGAAAATGATACATAGGAATGGGAACATGTGTTTCATGAAGATATATGTTTTTTAAAACCATTTCATTTTGTTTACACTTTTTAGAAGCTTACTCTATTTGGCAGCATTCAAATGTAAGATGATTTAAAGGAGCTCTACACCAAGAAATGTGTCAGGTGTTTTTTTTGTAGACATTTCCGCCAGATAAACTGCCCAAAACGTCACCACCAACTACTAAGATTTCATTAATAATGAAGGCACAAGTATGTATTAAAGACTGTTTCTGTGTTATATGAAAGATTAATCAATATTATGACAGGGCAGTCAGCAAAACCACAGGTACCCAGGCTGCTAAGGATGGCCATGCATAGTAATTGTTTCTGAAGACCTTCAGCCTGTCTTCATCTAGGGAATTAAATGTCTGATTTTTGGCTTTCAGAATTAGAAGACAGGGTTAAGGCTCCAGCTAATGTCATAGTTCTAGCATAAACACCAAGCTCAGAGATGAATACCAAGGAGACAAGCCACTGGGTATTAACTGTTACACTATTTCTGGTTCATGTAGAAAAGGATATTTAGCTGTATCCCCGATCCTCAATATCGAATTTACATCATATATGGCTATTTTATTGAACACTTACTAGGAGACAGATACTAGGCCATGTGCTTGACATCTGCATCAAGTAAATCTTATAACAATCCCCATTTGACACATGAGATAACTGAGGCTTGACAAAGATAACTGAGCTGCCATTCATACAAACAAACAAGTGGAAGGGCCAGGAGTCAAAGGCAGGAAGACTGACCTGGAAACTTATTAACTGCTCTACATCTGTACTCTATACCGTGCCCCACCCCAGGAAATACTAAATACATATCAAGGGGCAGATACTGAGCTAGATATAAAAACACAAGGAATGAATAACAAATAAGTCCTTATCCTCAACCTACTGAATCTATGGTTATTCAAAGTTACTGACTGAAAGGAAATTTATATTCATTTTTCATTATATATTCTCAGCTCCACCCCTGACTGAATGGAAACATGTAGCCTGCTTTAAACTCCTGTATAACTTATGAAATTTATAAAAATTTAGAACATGGAGGCTTCGAGATCATCTAACCCAACATTTCTTTCATATATCCATAATACTTATTGAGACTCTTCCAGCTATTGTACTAAGAGCTTTATATTTATTATCCGACTTAACCTTGCCAACAATCCTAAGAGATGAATAAACGAAAAACACATTGAAACAGAGAAGTTAAGTGACTTGCCCAGGGTCACACAACTAATAATTGTTGAAGATGAGGTTTAACTCAGTTCTAGGTCTAGACCTCCAGCTCTGAGCTACAAATCTATACCACCTGCCTAAAGCAAGAAAAAGAAAGGTGGCTTGTCTGAGATAAAACAGTGAGTGACAGGGCTGATATCAGGACTGATTTTCCCTCACTCTAGTCCATGACTCCTCCCATATCTCACTACATTTGAATGAATGGGAAGAACCCACAGCCTGAATAATTCAGAAAATAAGGCATCATCTAAAAACAGCATAATTCTTAAACTTATAATATTGGTCTTTGGATCCCATTAAAGAGGATTTCATCAATAGGTTTATATCTATTTGATTAGCTATAAAATTAGTTTGTATTCCCTACATACAGACCAATTCTTGACAGCAGCTTGTAGCTTTAAAACATGGCTAGGTAAAAAAACCAACCAAACAAACAAAAAAACATGGCTAGGTAACTGTTACATGGTTCACGCTAAGACTTACAAAAAAAAAGGAAGAAGAATCTAAATCACACTTTGACTCAAACTGAAGAAATGTCTAAGAATCTAGGTTAAATCTGTCCCCTGTGATTTTTATTTACTGGAGCTGTCATTGCATTGTGGTATAAAATGAAATAAATATTCCACCAGACACTTGTTAAAAATGGCAAGAAAGACTTTCAAGACTATTGTAATAAGGGATAGAGGCTATTGCAATGGAGGGGAAAGACTGAACTCAAATACAAGAGGACCACGTGAGGATTTATGGACAAAGACCAGGGTGAGGAAGTGGATATAAAATTGCTAAGAGAGGGCTTCCCTGGTGGCGTAGTGGTTGGGAGTCCACCTGCCGATGCAGGGGACACGGGTTCGTGCCCCGGTCCGGGAAGATGCCGCAGAGCGGCTGGGCCCGTGAGCCACGGCCGCTGAGCCTGTGCGTCCAGAGCCTGTGCTCTGCAACGGGAGAGGCCACAACAGGGAGAGGCCCGCGTACCACAAAAAAAAAAAAAAAAAAAAAAAAAAATTGCTAAGAGAAACATGGTTAGGTATCAAGGGGAGGGAAGGGGAAGATAAAGGATAGAGGAAAAGAGTTTGATTGGATATCAGTGGTAAGAAGGATGATCTATAAACTGACTTAGCAAGATTCTTTGCTACAACTAGACTCAGACAAAGATGGGGGCCAAGG
Source organism: Phocoena phocoena (assembly GCF_963924675.1). NCBI lineage: Eukaryota > Metazoa > Chordata > Mammalia > Artiodactyla > Phocoenidae > Phocoena > Phocoena phocoena. The sequence continues at coordinate 129,140,944 of NC_089221.1, read as the reverse complement.
AGAGACCTCATGGAAAAGAGGGCTCAAAAGAGCCTGATGAAAGTTTGGCCAAGGAGAACATCCTTGTCAATGGCTTTTAGGAGTTGAGAATGGCAACAGTAGGACCCTGTGGCAGATGGAGAAAGGTCCCAAGTGTTACGTAGTGCTGGGCCCTGGAATGTGATGCTCAGAAAAGTTGTGACTTCTGTGAAATTCTTCTATCCATCTTCTTGAGAGAGACAGAAAGAGATTTATCATAAGGTATTAGTTCACGTGATTATGTAGGCTGAGAAGACCCAGGATCTGTAGTAAACAAGCTGGAGACCCAGAAGAGCTGGTTGTGTAATCACAGAGTCTGGGTCTGAAAGCCTGAGAACCCGGAGAGGCAGGTCCATGGTATAATTTCTAGCCCAAGGACAGCTCAATCAGTCAAGCCAGCAAAGTTCCCTCTTACTCAGCCTTTTTGTTCTATTCAGGTCTTCAATTGATGGATGAGGCCCACTCACATTACAGAGAGCCATTTGCTTTACTCAGTCTGCTAATTCAAATGGATTCAAATGTTAATCTCATTCAGAAACATCCTCATAGAAACACCCAGAATACAGTTTGACCGAATGTTTGGACACACCCCCTCAATCCAGTCATGTTGACACATAAAATTAACCATCACAGGACTAATGTGGACTTTCACACAACCATTTCTGTGGAGCCTGGAAATTATTCTCTAGTAGTTTCCTTTTTTTCAGTGGGATAAGTATTTTTTATGGTTAGTATGAATAGTGTCCCACCTCCACCCCACTCCCTGACAGTGTCACTAAAAACAGCTTCTCATCTCTAGACCTTGAATTTCTGCCTCAAAAGATCCCTTCCCTTTTAAACTGCAAATACTTATAAGTTATTAACTCTTGTGTATTAATTAATTTATAGACTTTTTTCTTAATGGAAAAGAAATCAAAATATTACAGAAATCATTTTTGTATGCTAGATTAATTATAGCTCTGCCTATATCTGTGGTCCTCAAAGTCTGGAGACATTTTTATTGTCACAAAGAGGGGGCTGATCCTGACATCTAGTGAGTAGAGGCCAAGGATGCTGTTCACTATCCTACAATGTCCAAGACAGCTTCCCCCTCCAACAACAACAAAGAATTATTAGCCCCAAATGTCAACAGTGCTGAGGCTGAGACACTCTTGCCTAAAGGAAAGAGAGTTGGACCCCGTTAGAACAGAATTTTGTTTGCTGGAAAAGAATACCCAAACTAGAATGGATCTTCAAGAGTATAATCCCAAATTCCCAATTTGGGATTAACATATACACACTACTATATATAAAATAGATGATCAACAAGGACCTACTGTATAGCACAGGGAACTCTACTCAATATTCTATAATAACCTATGTGGGAAAAGAATCTGAAAAACAATGGATATATGTATATGTATAACTGAATCACTTTGCTGTACACCTGAAACTAACACAACATTGTAAATCAACTATACTCTAATATAAAATAAAAATTAATTTTTTTAAAAAAGAGCATAATCAAATTGCCTCTCTTTGTTGACAAGGAAACCAAAATTCATGACTTAAGTGCCTGAGATGCTGCAGCTGATTGGCACAGAGGAAGGACCAGAATCCCTGTTTACTGACACCAGGGCAAGAGAGGTTCTGGTTACTCTGCCATAAAAACGGAAGTCTGGGGCTTCCCTGGTGGCGCAGTGGTTGAGAGTCCGCCTGCCGATGCAGGGGACACGGGTTCGTGCCCCAGTCCGGGAAGATCCCACATGCCGCGGAACGGCTGGGCCCGTAAGCCATGGCCGCTGAGCCTGCGTGTCCAGAGCCTGTGCTCCGCCATGGGAGAGGCCACAACGGTGAGAGGCCCGCGTACCGCAAAAAAAAAAAAAAAAAAAAAAAAAAAAAGGAAATCTGATTAAGCACTGAATGCTGTTTTAGTAATTTTTCAAAAGAGCAATGATTTAAAATCATAGAGTTGTAAAATCTGTCTAGAGTTGGACAGCCTGTAAAATGGCCCCCTGCGATGACCCCCATTCCTTGGAACTCATGTCCTATGCAATCGCCTCCCCTTGAGTGTGGGTGAGACTAGCTTCTAACTAACAGAAAATGACAGAGTATCACTTCCAAGATTAGGTTACAGAAAGACTCTGGCTTCTCTCCTGGCATGTTCTCCCTCTCCCTCTCTCTTAGCTAGCTTTCTCTGGAGGAGCCAGCTGCCAGTGAGCTTAGAAGCAGATTCTCTCCTAGGCAAGTCCTGAAATGACCACAGGACTGTGGACACCTTGATTGCAGTCTCCCGAGAAATCCTGAGCCAGGGGTGCCCAGCTAAATTGCACCAAGATTCCTGACCCACAGAAACTGTGAACTAATAAAGATTCATTATTTTAAGCCACCAAGTTTTGTAGTAATTTATGTTATGGTAAAAAATATAAAAATCCTGAAATAGTTTAAAAGGAGGAGAATAATTCAAGTGTTGGCATATCTTTACAACTCAGGAATTTTCAAACCATCTCAGGACTATCTCACTGAATTGAATTTAATTGAATATAATGAAACTACCATTATAGAATTAACTCAAATATCATTCCGCTTCTGGGCATATATGTTGCTGATAAAAGTTTTAATTTGTATGTTTTTAAATCTTTGGGCATTACAAGAAGAAAAAAGGGAAATGAAATCTGTGGCTGCTCATAATTCCTATTGTGTTTATGCAGTAGAAGAAACTGTCACTTACAAAATACAAGAAATAACACAACATCTAGTTGGTACTATTTTCACTCACATGTGTACTCATGTATTCACAGAGAAAATGCTGAAAACTCCCTGGAGACACTGAAAAAATACTTTACTACCCCCAAGTGGACATATTATTTTTACAGAAATAAAGTGCAAAATTGATGTTGTCTTCGAAAAACAACAACAAAAATGGTATGCAATGATTATACGAAAGACTCAGAACCTCAGAGCTGGTTGGGACTTTAAAACATAACTTTAAAATTTAGAATCCTAGAATGAGTGAGATATTTGAATTACCTCTACAATTTATCTTATGCTTGTGCATTATTAGTTATATGTTTGCTGCCTACCAAGACAGCTCGTTCTCTTTGCAGACAGCTCAATTTAGCTATTCTAGTAAGTCTTCATTTCTCCTGCAAACTGTCTGCAAACCATGCAAGATCTCTCATGTCGCCTACACTGTTCTTAATGTTCTTAGTGATTTCAAAAAAGGAGATGCTACAAGTCTCCAGAAAACATATTCAAATAATGCAGAGAACTGGATTTTAACATTTCTTGGATCTTACCCTAAAAACCTTCCAACACTGTTTCCTCTGTGAAAATGACTGAACTGTTCCTAATATACAAAGAACCCCTGTAAAAAATTGATAAACAGGGGCTTCCCTGTTGGTGCAGTGGTTAAGAATCTGCCTGCCAATGCAGGGGACACGGGTTCGAGCCCTGGTCCGGGAAGATCCGACATGCCGTGGAGCAACTAAGCCCGTGCGCCACAACTATTGAGCCTGCGCTCTAGAGCCCGTGAGCCACAACTACTGAGCCTGAGTGCCACAACTACCGAGCCTGAGTGCCACAACTACCGAAGCCCAGGCACCTAGAGCCCGTGCTCTGCAACAAGAGAAGCCACCCAATGAGAAGCCCACGCACCACAACGAAGAGTAGCCCCCACTCACCGCAACTAGAGAAAAGCCTGCAAGCAGAAACAAAGACTCAATGCAGCCAAAAATAATAAACAGATAAGTAAAATTTTTTAAAAATTAATAAACATAAATCTTAAATAGTCTTGGGATACCAGGAGGGAGAGTTCTCATGCCCTCCAGTGATAGTAGAACCCTACAGGAAGAAGAAAGATTCCTCTCCTTCCCTGGCAAGGACTCAACCAACGAAAAGCCGTATGGACTCTTTGTTAACTACAGCCCTCCCAACTTTATTTCCACCTCTATAAAAGCATTTTCCTTCCTTTGCTATGTGGGGCTCGCTTGTGTCTCGCCATGGTTGCAGACCCTGAATTGCAATTCCCTGCTGATCCTGGATAAACCCATCTTGGCTGGAGAAATATCTGGCAGTCTATTTGTTTTAGGTCAACATCTTGATGCCCCATACAGGGACAAGACAAGACACCCCGAAGGCCCTAGGGCTGGTGAGCAAAATAGGTATGGTACCCAAAATTGAGCCCACTGAGCTCATTGCTTTTCTTGCTGATCCCTGAAGTTTAAAGGTATCTTTCTCCTGGATCCAAGCTTACAAACCTCTTTTCATTTGAAGTTCTCCAGGCTCTATTACGGATCTGTTTTAAGGTTTCATCTTTCTGGTTAAAGCCTTCTTCTGTATGCAAGTACTCATTTGACACTTCAGTCTAATTTGGAGATCAGATTATTTCAGTTGAAGCTGGCTGAGATGCCTTTGGCCCATTCCTTCAGGAACAAGGGATGTTTCACTGAAACTGCACCACTTCAGCCATTGACCCACTCCTTTGGAATAGGGGCTGTCAGAGAATAAGCTGCATCCTTAGAATTGGCTGGTGTTAGGCCTGCAGGCGTATGAGTTGCGAGCTGTTTGAATTAAACTGTATGAGCTATGTGAAAATTACTCTTTTACTCTAGAGAAAAACCTCTGAGAAATGGCATCCCAGTTATCTAAACAGTTTGAAGGTGCGCCCCCGGCAAGGACTCTGATAGATTTTATGTTTAAAAATTGTGTTCCTTCCTCATGTGCATTTTTAACTAAATGGACCAACCTGACCAAAGGTAATTTAGAATATCAATGACCATTATGGGGAACTTTTGAAGTCCTCAAACTTAAATTTCTTAAAACCGAATCGGATTACAGTAGTTCAAAAATGTCCAGAATTGAATGGAATGCCTATTTCAACTGGCATTTTGAGGCTTTCCAACCTTTTCAGGAGTCTAAAATTGCCTCTCTGCAAAATAAGATTTTAAATTAACTGAGATAAACAAATCATTCAAGAAAGAAAAAAATGGCCCTTGAAGCCTCAGTCTGGTCTTCCTCGGCTCCTTTGCCGCAGGCTTGCCTCTGGCTCCATCTTGTTTCTCTCTCTTTGCTCCTCATGGTCAGACTCCACCTCCGGTGCAACCCTTCCCTTTCCCTTCTACGCCACCTGTGCCTCCTTCTATGCCCTCAATTCCCCCATACTAATTCTCTTACTGAACTCCCCTTTTCCTCTGAACACCTCAGAAGCTGTCGCTTTAAAATTAAGCTTTCTAAGGATCCAGAGGCTAAACCCTTAATTTCTTATATTCCCTGGACTAAAGCTGATATGTGAACCACAGTCAAAGGCTTTTCCAAAGTAACCAAAGATCCTTACAGATTGGCTGGGGAATTTAATATAGTCACTCAAACGTACCAACCTGGTTTCTCTGACTTATATCAGCTAGTTCGTATGCTTGTCAGTGAAGGCCAGCCCGGCGTTGGATGAAAACTGCTGATTGGGAAAATCCTAAAAGGTCCCTAGAATTACAACTGGGAAAGCCAGTCCACTGACTTATTATACGATCAGGCTAGGCAACTTCATTGAGCAATTCTTAGGGCTTTTCCAAAGCCTGTGCATTGGAACAAAAATGTTAAGGCCTTAAAGGAGAGTTCGATGAACCTACCTGCCCTTGGGCATCCCAATTATCAGATTCTCTTTTTCCTTTTTCTATATGAAAAGGAAGGGAATGCCCTTGGGGTACTCACCCAAAAACATGGGGACCACCATAGATTCACAGAGTATTATAACCAGCATCTGGATCCTGTGGCATGGGGATGCTCCCTTGCCTGAGAGCCATTACAGCCACTGCTCTTTTGGTCATCAAGAAATTTGCTGTGGGATCCCCTTTAACCATTTTTGTACTTCATGCAGTAGAATCTTTCCTGAATTCTTATCACACTCAACATTTCTCATTCAGCCACTTCACCTCCTATGAAGTTCTTTTGTTAACTGTTCCTTGCATAACTCTTTATGTTGTAATAACCTGAACCCTGCTCCTCTTCTGCCCTCCATCACTGAGGAAGTCCCTTATGACTATTTAATACCAACACACCACCCCCAACTCCTCGTGAAGATCTACAGGAAATTCCCCTGGGTAACACTGACTTCTCATGATTCAATGATGGTTCTTATCCAAAAGATGACGATGGCAAATACTGTCCTGGGTATGCTATTGCAACTCATTTTGATGTTGTTGAGGCAGCATCTTTACCTATGGCTACTTCAGCCCAACAGGCTGAATTATATACTCTTACACAGATTTTTACTTTAGCCAAGGGCAAAACCGCCAATATTTAACTGACAGTAGGCACATTTTTCAGAGTATCTCACAATTTTGGAACGTTGTAGAAGCAACATGGCTTCCTTACTCCAGCAAAAGTAAAATTAAAAATGGTCCCTATGTTCAGGAATTACTGGATGTAATACTTTTACCTGCCACTTCAGCTATTATTAGATTCTAGGACAGTCTAAACTTGACTCTCTGGAAGCTAAAGGAAATCATCTTGCTGATATTTCTGCAAGAAATTCTGTCCTTAAAGGGATCAAGAGCAGTCAAACCTGTATCATGGTCCAAAGGGATATTTCCCCAAATAATAATTTGGAAAACATGGCAAGAGAAACACACAACTGACTTCAGAAAAGGAAAAATAGGATTGGAAATTCAACAACTGTTGGTTTGATAAAAAGAGAAAGCTCTGGTTTGTACCAAAAACCGACCCAGTTCTACCAGAAACTCTAAAATTTCCACTCCTCACCACTGTACATGCATTAAACTATTGGTCTACTAACAAAATGACAGCATTCATGAATCAGTATTGGTGGGGAAAATGAACAAGGCTGCAAAAAGTACCTACCTCACTTATCCCACTTACCCCAAATACAACCCAGGGTGGTCTATTTGAACTACTATTGGACATTTAAAACTGCCTAATGGACCATTTGCGATCTGGAAAATGGATTTCATACAACTTCTTCCATCTAATGGACATAAATAAGTTTTAGTTATGAACTGTATGTTTTCTCACTAGACTGAAGCCTTCCCTTACAGATGGGCTATTTCCTCTTCTGTGGCCAAAGTCCTTTGGGGAAAGATTGTCCCTACCTGAGGAACTCCTGTCAAACTTCAGGAGTTTGTGACCAAGTGACCAAGGAACCCGTTTTACCGGTCAGGTACTTCGAAAAACATGTGCTGTTTGGCTGGTTTTACACTTTCATTGCACTTTCCACCCTCAATGCTCTGAAAGCATTCATTGCGTTATTAAGACTTAATTGGCAAAATTTGTACACCCTCAAAACACCTTAGCCAAACGCACTGACCTTGGCCCTTCTAAGTGTCAGATTCACCCCTTTTGCAATTAATTACCTCTTACCCTTTGAGATAGTCACAGGACACCCAATGTACTTTTCTCCTGTTTCTTTTGACCCACAACTGAAAGAAGGAGAGATACTCCAATATGCAAAAGACCAATTGCTTCTATTAAAAAGAACCGTATTTTGGAAGAGCAATCTTTTCACAGTGCACTCTCAGAGGACAGAGACACTCTGCAACCTGTAGATTTCATCTATTGGAAAAGATACCTCTGGAAGAACTCTCTTCAACCTGGTCGGAAGTGCCCCGATCAGGTTTTGCTAACCAACCCTTGTGTAGTCAAACTCCAGGGAATAGGCTATTGGATTCACACCTAAAGGAAGCACCAAACCCTGAATGGACCTGCACATTATCTGGTGACTTGAACATAAAGATTTCCCAGAACTGAAGCAGACGACATCTGATGAGACAGTTTTCCCAAGATATCCAGACCAGTCTTGTTGGAAATTTGTTGTCAAACTTCTGATGATGACATAATGCTTCGATGATCTCCATTGTCTGTGATCTTGATAACATACGGACTTTAGATAATAAGTGCCTGACAGTTCTCCCTCCTAACCTCTCCTTGTTACTCATACGTGACCTCAATAGGTTTCCAATCTGTGCACTTTTTCTCCAGCACTACACCCAGGAACGGTTCTTTCCTAGCATTGAGGGACAAGAAGACACTGAAACTGAAAAATCCACCTCTTGATCAGCGATGCTTTTAAAGAAAGACTTTGATCAAAAGAGGGAATGTAAAAGAATTAATAAACAGAAACCTCAATTAAATAGAGTAGGGAGACCAGAAAGGGAGCTCTCGTGCCCTGTAATGATAACAGAGCCCAACAGAGAGAAGACTCCTTTCCTGGCAAGGACTCAGCCAGTGGAAAGACATGGACTCTTTGTTTAGTATATAGCCCTGCCAACTTGCTTTTCTCCCTTCCTTCCCTTGCTTCCCTTGCTGTCTGGGGACTTGCATGTGGCTCACCATGGTTGTAGACCTCAAATTTCTATTCTCTGCTGAACTCGAATAAACCTATCTTGGCTGCAGAAATATCTGGCATGTTGCTCCCCATTCATTCCCTTCAACTTCCTTTACCCATGAGTCTGGCATGAGATGGTTATATTCCAAGATTTAAATCAGGGGGAGGATAGAAAGCCTTATGTGCCTTAAGCTATGAATTGTGTGTTTCACTGTGGTCATTTACAGGAGAGCCCTGCACTGGAGCTTTGGACACCTGAGCAACTATTAATAAAGTGGCATTTTGTTCTCACTCCATTTTTCCTTATACATATTACTTGTCAAGGGAACTTATGGAAAGAAGTTCTTTCAGGCCAGAACTGGGCGTTTTTAGGAATCAGAACCATAATGCCATCCTAATTCCCCTAAGATTTGATGCTTAAACGTGTAAAGCACATTTTATCCCTCTTTTAGAGACTCACATTCATAGTGGCATTTTAAGGCTCTGCAAAGTCCTGCAGTGAAGAGATTTGCTTAACCTCATTTAATTTGGAGTTTTCATGCCTGTGTATTCATTGTATCCCACTGTGGTAATGTCACTGAGGGCACAGTTTAGGAAACAGTATAGACTAGGGGGTCAGCAGACTTTCTCTGTAAAGGACCATATGTATTAAATATTTTAGGTTTTTACAGCCATACACATTCTTTCACAACTACTCAATACTGTCATTGTAGCATCAGAGAAACCACTGACGATATGTAAATTAATTAGCATGGCTGTGATCCAATAAAACTTTACAAAAAACAGGTAGTAAGCCAGATTTGGTGTATGGATTATGGTTTGCCGACTCCTGGTTTGGACTAAGAAAAGTCAAGTGATTTCTTGTTTTCTTTTTGCATTTTCTCCTAGGTTCACAACCTAATCCTGTTTTTTAAGGTCTTATTTCTTTGATGGGGAAAAACATTGGAAGAAAAAGAGAGAATTGATTCATCATTTTGACCTAAACCAATCAGAGTTAGCTTTTGCTTTGAATTTGATTGTTTTGATGTCTCTCTCTCTCTCTCTCTCTCTCTCTCTCCCTCCCTCTCCCCTCTCCCCTCTCCCCTCTCCCCTCTCTCTTTCTCTCTCTCCTCCCGCCCCCACCACCGTAATCTGTAATTAGTTCTGGCCAGGACATGGGCTTCCCTGGTGGTGCAGTGGTTAAGAATACGCCTGCCAATGCAGGGGACACGGGTTCGAGCTCTGGTCCGGGAAGATCCCACATGTTGCAGAGCAACTAAGCCTGTGTGCCACAACTACAGGAGCCTGCTCTCTAGAGCCCGTGAGCCACAACTACTGAGCCTCTGTGCCACAAGTACTGAAGGCCGCGCGACTAGAGCCCATGTTCCTCAATAAGAGAAGCCACCACAATGAGAAGGCTGTGCACCGCAAGGAAGTGTAGCCCCCACTCGCCACAACTAGAGAAAGCCTGTGGGCAACAATGAAGACCAAACACAGCCAAAAATAAATAAATAAATTAAAAAACAAAATTGTTCTGGCCAGGACAGCTGGCTTTCTGGAAAGTGAAATACAAAAGCACTGGGCAGAAACCCAAAATAGAAGCAAAGAGTATCATGGCCAAGAAAAAATGAGAACAAGAGGGAGAGATCCTAAAAGGGAAAAGAGAGCCTTTGCCCAGTACATAGCTGCAGTTTTTCCCTTTATGCTTTACTCTAGACACTTTACCATTAGCAAGGTGGCCTGGCTGGTCCTTAGAGTCTATTTCATCCCTTATCCATAGGGAAGGTCTTTCTCCTCCATGTGGATAGAAAAAGGTTAACAGAGTAGAGAACGAAGACAGTCTCAAGGGTCCATTTAAAATTAGAGTAAGTGATCAATACTTATAAATGAATCCATTCCCTCCCTTGAGTGTTAGTTTTAAAAATTTTGGTTCATTAAACTATCTTTTTATGGACACTACACACTTTCCCTCCATTTATCTGCTTCTCTTTTATAGCAAAATTACATGAGTCTATATTCTCTGCCTCTACTTCCTCATCTCCCACCTTCTCTTGAAATCATTCCAGTTGAGCTTTTTTTCCCACTACTCCAGGGAAACCACATTTCTTAAGCTCTTCAATGACTCCAGGTATCAATTATCAAGCCTCTCTTCGCTCATCCTCTCCACGGGAGGAGGACTGATCTGATCCTCTCCTTACTGAAATACTTTCTTCACTTGACTCCTTGGACACCACACTCACCCCCCAGCCACTTCTCAAACATTTCTTCACTACCATTCTAATCCAAACCTTCCTCCCTTACGTTATCTATCAAGTACCTTCGTAGTTATCCGCTTTTGTCCCCCAGACTATTCTCTACACAAGAGATGGAGGGATAGTTGATTTGATGTTTTAAAAAGTCTCGATCTGTTCAAAATCTACTAACGACATGCCAACACACTTAGAACAAAACCCAAAACTACTGCACGGCCTACAGAGGCCCTGCATATAACGTGATCCCAACAGCTCTCCGACTTGCTCCCAATCGCACTCCACCCACAGGACAATGGCCTTACAGTTTATTCCCACCTCATGGCCTATGCACCTCCTGTCCTAGCTCCCTGTAACACACTTCTCCCAGATGTTTTGCTGGCTTGCATCTTATTTCATGGAGATCTCCATTCAAACATCACATCTCAGAAAAGCTTTCACTGACCAATACTCCATCTTCACTGTCTATTCTCCTTACCTTACTTTAATTTTATTTGAAATACTTATCACATCTTAATTATGTCATATATTTATTTCTTGGTTGGTCTGTCTGCCCCAACAGAAAATGAGTCCCATGAGGGCAGAGACTCGATATTGTTCATGACTCTATTTACAGCACCTAGAATACTGCCTGGAATATAGATGTTCAGTAAATATTTGTTGAATGGGCTGGACACTGGGATATAAAATACTTATAATACTTGGCCTTAAAAAGGCCCTGTAAATCTAATTCAAAATATGGAATAGGAAGCAATGGAGAATCATGCATACAACTGGAAGGATAGAAGGCAGAGTTATGGCTATAAATAAAAGAATAAGTTATATTTTATAAAAGCATGGTTGATTAGACATTACCTCTTACTAGGGGAAGACTTTACAGAGCAGATGACATTAAGCTGAATGTCAGCGAATACACAGTGTTTTGCTTGAAATAAGAGGAAGAAGGAGTAGCATGAAAAATGCTAGGGAGGTAAGAAAGGCTGTTCATTCATTCGCTTAATGAATATTTATTGATTTTCTATTATGAGTTTGCTAAGCATTGTTCTACATGCTAGGGATTCGGGAATGAATAAAACAGAGAAGAATACAAATCACAGCCTCAAAAAGTTTATGTTCAAGTGGGAAGAGTTAGTCAATAAGAAAATTAGCAAAGAAATATACCAAACAATTTCAGATTATGAAATAAGCAGGGTCATAACACACTGGAGGATGGGATAAAGAGCTTAAAAGGACTGTGCAGAGGCACTGCTTGGGACAAACTCGTCACAGAAGTTCTCTCAGGGAAGTCCTGGAAACTAAAGGGTGAGAAGGAGCTAGCTCAGCACAGAGATAGAGGAAAATCACACCAGGCCAAGGACACAGCAAGGGCATAGTCAGGGGAGTCATTAGTATAGTATGCTTGCTGACCATTTCTGGTTCTTCACCTCCCAGGCACGTGTAGAACTGCATTGCCTTGTTCTTGTATTATATGGGGGCCTGTGATTAATTCTAGCCTCTAAATTGTGAGCAGAAGTAATATGTGTCACTTAATTGCTGATGTGAGATCTGCCAGAGTTATGTTTGCCCTCTGCGATAGCAACTAGCAGTTGTTGGCCACTTCGTCATCCTAGGTCTCTGAGCGATAGCAATAAGCAGAGCTCCTCTGCTGATCTGTAATGAGCAGATAAGAGCATTCATGGTCACTTCTTGTGTGGACATATGTTTTCATTTCTCTCGGGTACATATCTAGGAATGGGATTCCTCGGTCATATGGTGACTCAATGTTTAATATTTTAAGGAGCTGCCAAAGAGGTTTTCAGAGTGGCTGTACCATTTTGCATTTCTAACAGCAGTGTATGAGGGTTCCAATTTCTCCGCACCTTCACTGATACTTGTTATTGTCTGTCTTTTTAATTATAACCTTTCTAAGGAGTATGAAGTGGTAATGTTGTGGTCTGGACCTGCATTTCACTAATGACTAGTGAACACGTGATTTAATTGACACTAGGCACGAAATTATGCAAGGACCACTAAAGAGGTTCTTTTTAAAGTCCAATGATAAATGATGGATGAGGCAGTAATAGTGAGGAGGGTGTGAACTGTGAACCCTCGCAGCACAAACAACTACTGACCGGTCTCCACCCGCACTAGGCCATGTCCCTAAAGGTGACCCCAGCCCTGTGCTGAGTCTTTGCTCAAGAAAATGCAGTGCTGCCAAACCACAAAATGTGCATCGTTCCAACTCATACTGCCAAACCATTTTCGGTAATTCTCCACTTATTCCTTTCTGTAGTTTTCCACTTTCCTACAATCCCCCAATTCCTTTTTGTTCCACCTTCTTTACTTTCCCATAGCCCCTTTGTGATCTCTCTCTGTTTTCCCTTTAAAAATCTCAGTTACCTTTGTCTTAGCTGGAGTTGAGCTCAGTTTATACCAGAGTCTCTCTGCCTTACTGCATCAGTCTGAATAAAACCTGCCTTTTTGCCACTTTTAACTTTTAAGTTTTTGTTGCTATGGCTCTTTGACCAGGTAAAGAAAAGATATTTCAGAACTAGAATGAACCATCACGATGAAGGATTTTAAGTAGGGAATGAACATAAGGAACAAGTCAAGGTCGACTCCTGGGATTTCAGCCTGAATCGTCTCTGAGAGGGTTCTTAGGTAGATGAAGGCTCCATTTAATGATATGAAATTGTCTTGGTGGGGGTGGGAAGCATGGAAGAAGAGGAAGGAAAAGTTTTAAATTCTGTTTTGAAAATGCTAATTTGACATGACTATCATATACCCGATTGTAATTAGTAAAGAATCAGATGGATATATTAATCTGGAACACAGGAAAGAATACAGGATGCAGACACAGATTTGGGAGCCATTTTCACCTATTTGGTATTTAAAGCCATGAGGTAGATGAGATCACTGTAGGAAAATATACAGGGAATTGGTCTGGGACCAGTTAGTGGAAAACTCAAACAAAGGTAGGATTGAGAAGGTAAAATCAGGGGAATAAAGGAGGATATAAAGAGACAAGTAAAATATTATGAGAGGGTTGTATCCTAGATACCAAGATAAGAGTTTTAAGAAGGAAAGTGTGGTCAACAGTAAATGATGAGTAAGAAGTTTGAAGACGTGTCCATTCGTTTTGGTAACATGACGATCATGGATAGGAAGGGTTTAGAGAAGTAATGATGGTGAAAGCCAGATTGAAGTAGATTAAAGAAATAGTGGAAGATAAGGACCAAGGTCCAGTGAGTGTAGACCAATTCTTCAACATTTACTGTGAAGGAGAATAGGGAAGTATGATGGTGGTAGAAGTCAGATCATGAGAAGGTAAATTGTGAGAAACTGGAGTACATTTATATGCAATGGGAATGATTCGGATAAAAGGAAGAATTTGTGATGTGGGAGATGGGGAAACTACAGAAACAAATGCATAAGGAAGTTACAGCGGCTGGGACAGAGAGCACAGCGGGAGACTGGTTAGAAGTCTCCTTAGATAGAAGCCGAGAAAGGATGGACAAAATACAGGTCTAAATAAAGATATGTTCTCGATTTGTAATGTATATGTGAGAGTTCCCTCTGCTTCTATTTTTCAAGTAAAGTTATCAGGCAAGAGTGAGGGCATGGAAGTAGTAAGACATCTAAGGGAGTGAATTATAAATGAGTTGTCCCAGAGAGGAAAAAACAAACTTAACAGGATGAGAATTCTACGCAGCGGGAGTGCCCATTTGATGTCTGTAGTCTTGAATTTAAACAGCAGTGGATTCATCACCATACTGCATGTGTCTTTTCCATTTAGGTGCAGATGTTTACCTGTCTAGGTAGAGATTAAGACAAGGTAAGTAATAAGATTCAATCTGCTGCCTTGGATTTCGCTAGGCAAACACATCAGAGGGTTAGTAAGGCAAAGTTTTGAGGGATTTTGTAAGGGAATGATTTTCATGCTGGACAAGAGAGGCTGAACTGAGTAAAGAGGCAAACACAGATAAAAGGCGAATGGTCACTGGTGGAAAACGGTGAGGTCAGTGCATTGGAGACCTAGTTGGGGTGAAAATATTTTGGGGAGGATGAAATGACTAATCAAGTCAGAAACACAGAGGCTGGTGATCAGAGAGAAACGATGCTCGAAATGAAGATTTTAGAGGTGAGAGTGGATGATGATAGCAAGGTCTAGGATAAGGTGGGGTGGAAGACAAGAACATTAGTGGAGATGAAAGTGACCAATGGACCATCTTTTTAGGCACTGAAGTCACCAGATATTCTGATAAGCACATAGTTTTTGCAAATTCTTCACATTATATTTAAAAGGGGGAGGCTCTTAGCCTACAGAGGTTCACTATTGAAGGCCAAAGTCATGGATTGCAGATATTGTCAAAATCTGCAATAAGTTGTCCCAAGTTTTATTGAAGTCTACGAGAATAGTGCTCCATGGAATTGTTACTACACAACTTGTGTAGCTGTAGCACAGCCCTGTGGACATACTGAGCCTGACCAATGGTCTACTCCAGTTGTTCTTAAGTGGGGAATCATCTGGGGATGATTTGCTCCCTTTCTCCCCAGGGGACAATTGGAAGTATCTGGAGAAACTTTGGGTTGTCATAATTTCAGGGGGTGTGGGTGCTACTTGTGGGTAGTGGCCAAGGATGCTGCTAAACATCCTGTAGTGGACAGGATCACTCTCCACAACAAAGAATTATCTGGCTCAAAATGTCAATACTGCCAATGTTGAGAGACCCTAGTCTAGTCCCAGGAGCTATTTTGGAGCATTTCCTTTAATTTTCTTCTACTGGGCAGAGAAATGCATAGCTCAGACATAAAAGACCATGATTTTTGTATCACAGCATGGGGTTCGTGTAGACTCCTATCAAGTGGTCCTTGCCCTAATCTCTCCTCCCCTTCCCACTGATGCTTCTTACGCAACTTGTTCTCATTCCTGGCTAGAGATAGAGAAAGCGACTGTAATCACTAAGTCATTCAACTAAGTACCTAATACATAAAATTAACGTAATTAAAAAGGAAGAATTAGGTCAATCCTTCTCAACTGGCCACACTTTAGTTAACCTATAAGCTGTTAGTCTAATTGTGGAGCCTCCCTGGACTCGAGAAATGCCCCAGAGGTATTCCTTGCCTTCTCTCAGACATTGGCAATTCGCCAAAGGGCTTGCAAAGGGAGATCTATGTTAAGTATCCAATACGTGGGGGCCAAGTTCTGAATGAAGTGCTACTTGCCCTAAGAACTTTACTTGATGTTTTGTGCCAGAGTAGGTATTTATTTCTGAGACTAGTTCCTAGTCCCAGCTCTGCCACTAACTTGCCATGTCACCACGGAGAGGTCACTTTCCCTCCCTGGATTCAACTCACTGCCTGAAGCTTGAAGCGGAGGGACAAACTAGGTTCTGTCCAAAGCTCGAGTATTAAGAATCTCAGATTCATTTTGATAGGTGCCAATAAATTTAGCAGATTTGATATGGTCCTCTAGACATATTCTCCAGTGAGAGAAGTACAGTTACTAAACACATAACAGTGAAAGGTGATGAACGAACATAGGAGAAGGTCATAATATCATCAGGGACTTACCATTCAAAGTGTGGTTCTTGGACCAGCTTTATCAGCCTGACTTGTTAAAAAGGCAAGAACTCAGGTTCCCATCCCTGACTGAATCAGAGTCTGCATCGTATCAAAATCCCCCAAGTGACTCATACATGCATTAAAGTTTGGGAAGCGCTGGTCTAGGGGGTCAGGAGGATCTTCAGGCACTTTTAATCAGCAGGAGGTGGGAATAAAGCCGGAAAGATTGGCTAGGGCCAGGTTAAGCAGTTTGGGCTTCCTTCCCTTTGTAGCTATTTGAAGACAGGATAGAGCATTTAAGTGGGGGAAACATAATCGAAGCTGAGATTTAGGAAGATTCAGTTGTCCATATGTATTGAAACAGACAATAGAAAAGATTGCAGGAAGTAACTAGAAAAAGGGAGACCGTTACTAGGCTACTGCAACAATGCAGGTAATGGTATCACAAAGACAAAATAATGAATAAAACCTAATGTAATTTTATATTTCAGTGGCGTGCTCATAAAAACCACAAGATTTTCCTATGATTTTAGAGCTCGTTTTCAGCCTCTGAGACACTTGAGATCAGCAAAAGGATTTTAAGTCTCTTTTCAAATTGCTAGGGGTAAAAATTTTAAATGAGAACAATATGTAAAATAATGTATATAATATTTCACTTATACAAGTAAAACCTATCATCAGCCACTTATAGACATGGGTATTTTATCATCCATGGGTTGCTCTCCATTGCCAAAGTGATCAAGTTTAAAAAATAAGTAAATAAACCCATGTATTGGGCAACATGAATAAGTAAATTAAAAACATACAGGTAAGACACTTCCCTTTTCTGGAACTCTATCATCAGCCAATTGTGATAGTTAGGTTTGTCACCTAAGGGCAGTTAAACTCTGACATGATAGAATTCAACCATTCAGTGGTATCCATTCATTCCACAAAACTTACTGAGATCCGATTAAATAGGTTCTGGTACCAGTGCCAGTGTGTGTATGCAGGGGGAGGGGTGGTCCCACACCAAGAAGCAATTCTCAGGACACCAGCTGGGTGTACTGGAATTCAACCCAATTCTGACACTCTCTACCCAGAGACAGCATCAGATTCCACATGTTAAGGGTTTAATCCTACAAGACTGCCCTCACTACCTCCACACTTAAGACATCAGTCACAAGACCCAAGTTCTTACCTGTTCTTCTAAACAAATGGCTATAAATCAGAGATTCCCAAGACCCCCTCCTTTGATTTGATTGACTTGCTAGAGCAGCTCCCAGAACTCGGAGAAATGGTTTACTTACCAGATCACCCGTTTGTTATAAAAGGATATAACCCAGGAACAACTAGACAGAAGAGATGCATAAGACAAGGCATGGGGCAAGGGCAAGGAGCTTCCAAGCCTTCTCCAGGCATGTCATTAGCCATTCTCCCAGCACCTTCACGTGTTCACCAACCCCAAACTCTCCAAACCCTGTTGTTTACGGTTTTTATGGAGACTTCATTACAGACACAGGAATGATTGAATCATTGGCTATTAAAATCTCCAGCTCCACCCAACCCTCTAATCACAAGGTTGGTTCTTCTGGCAACCAGCCCCTCACCCTTAGGTTACCTACGGGCTTTCAAAAAGTCACCTCATTAACACAACAAAAGACACCTTCATTTCTCTTCTCACAGGAAATTCCAAGGGCATGAGGGGCTGTGAGCCAGAAATTGTGGACAAAGACCAAATGTAGATGAGAAATACATTTTGGTCATCTGAATGACCAAATGACCAAATACACACTTCTTATAAATCACAGTGTCACACCTGTGATTACCCCAAGTAGCTATCCAGGTGTGCAGACATGATGGTGAGTTCAAGCAAATGTGATTGCTGCCCTTCTGGGTAGACAAACCTTAAATTGCCAGAAAAACGCCCTGAATATTTATTTCAAAACTTAAAGTGGAAAATTTGGAAGAGATGGTAGAGTAGTAGCTTACTGTGACTGCTGCTACAAATTGCTACAAATTTAGTGGTTTAAAACAACAACAAACTATTTTCTCCCAGTCCTAGAAGCCAGAGTCCAAATCAAGGTGTCAGCAAGGCCATGAAGGCTGAAGCCTCGAGGGGAGGATCCTTCCTTTCCTCTTCCAGCTTCTGCTGGCTCCAGACCTTCCTTGGCTTGTGCCAATGTAACTCCAATCTCCGCCTTCATCTTCACCTGGCTCTCTCCTCTCCTCCCTGTGCCTTCTCCTCTTCTGTCTCTGATAAGGAAGACACTTGTCATTGGACTTAGGGCCCTTCTGCAAAACCCAGGATGATCTCATGTTGAGATCCTTCACTTAATTACATCTGCAATGACACTTTTTCCGAATAAGGCCACATTCACAGGTAACAAGTGTTTAGACTTGGACATATCTTTTTGGGGGAGCTACCTACCATTCAACCCACTACAGATGGCAGGCATGCTCATAAAATGATTAGGTACTGTTAATCTGGTTATATAAATAAAGCTACAAGTCCACCAAGAGAACCAACCATTGGTACTGTCCCCCAAGTTGCTCCAACTTAAGTAAAAAGACCTAAACCAAGCAGAGAGCTGAGGTATTAGAGAGGCACACACACCTTGCCATTTCTGTGGGAAAAAAAAAAAAAAAAACCCACTTATCCTGGGGCCCATGAGGATGACTTCAGTGGCCCTTCAGAAGTGCTTGAATAAACTGACGGAGCTTCAGAAAAGCAGCATTTAAGTGAGGGGCCAATAATGTTAACCCCCTTAGGGAAAGCTTCTCAGAATCACTCATCAGTAGCGCTCTGTTTAAGTGACGAGGGGAATAAACCATAGCCCCATTACGCATAGGAGAGTGAGAAGAGTCAAGGGAATTAATTTTAAAGCCAACAGAGTCTCAGTCAGGTTGATAAGCTTCAGATCCACTTGAGTATTTTCAACCCACCGCCATTTGTAGCTATCAATAATGTTTATTGAATGGGTGTCAATGGACATTGGAAGTATATGATAATACAATAATAATTATGCTATCTAATAATTATGTTATTATCCCTAATATTAAGTAGTACAATTTTACATCAAAATATGAATAAAAATTATTAGATAAAATACATTATCACATTTAATCACTCATTATTATTTGAGAGAATAAGTTAGATAAAAGGCATTCATCTACTATGAATCAATGAAATCTTTCAAGCCTAGAATATCTACATTATGCTTCTCTGAGCTTTTATACTAACTATAAAATTATCTAAAAGTGGATATATATGTCATGTACAAAAGTGACCAAAATATATTTACAGCCGCAAAATAAATAGGTTTCTAGCCCAGGCCTCGATCTTAATAAAATTATCAACTTAGCCTGGAACAAGACATCTTCTCCTCTGTGAGGGTCAGTGTTTTCTTTTGTTAAAAGAAAGGAATTCTCTCTGGGGCCATGCAATACAGCCCCAGAAAAAAAAAAAAAAAAGGAATATTGAAGTCAAATAAGTTGAGAAATGCTGCAAAGCATATATTCTTCCTAGATATTCATAATTCATGTTAGTATACTAATGGTTCTGAGAAGCCCTATAATTAAAAAAAAATAATTATGCAAGCTATTTTGTAGATGTCAACAAACTAATTCTAAAATTTACATGGAAAGTCAACAGACCTAGAAGAGCCAACGCAGTACTGAAGAAGAACAGTTTCAAGACACACTACCCGATTTCAAGGCTTATTACAAACTACAGTAACCAAGATGCTGTGCTATTTCTGAAAGAACAGAAACATAGATCAATGGAAAAGAACAATGCCCAGAAATAAACCAGGACAAATATCGTCACATGATTTTTGACAAAGAAACAAAGGCAATGAAATAAAGGGTAGTATTTTCAACAAATGATGCTGGAACAATTAGAAACCTATATGTAAAAAATGAACCTACACACAGACCTTACACCTTAAACAAGAATTAACTCAAAATGGGTAATAAAAATGTAAAACTATAAAACTACCAGAAGAAAATATAACGTACTTTGAGTTTGGTGATAAGTTTTGAAATATAACACCAAGATTATGATTATAAAAGAGAAAAATTAATAAGTTAGACTTTATTAAAAATTTCTGATGTTCACGTGGATGAACGGCCCCAGGGTGAGGGACGGCCACCCCGCCTCTCCAGGGGACTCTCCAAGACCAGCAGCCGTGTGGATGAAAGGCTCTTGGTGCTCCAGCCAGGAGTCAGGGCTCTGCCTCTGAGGTAGGAGAGCCAACTTCAGGTCACTGGTCAACAAGAGACCTCCCAGCTCCACATAATATTAAACAGCGGAAATCTCCCAGAGACCTCCATCTTAACACCAGCACCCAGCTTCACTCAACGACCAGCAAGCCACAGTGCTGGACAACCTATGCCAAACAACTAGCAAAAAAGGAACACAACCCCACTCATTAGCAGAGAGGCTGCCTAAAATCATAATAAGGCCACAGACACCCCAAAACACACCACCAGACGTGAACCTGCCCACTAGAGAGACAAGATCCAGCCTCATCCAGCACAACACAGGCACTAGTCCCCTCCACCAGGAAGCCTACACAACCCACTGAAACAACCTTAGCCACTGGAGACAGACATCAAAAACAACGGGAACTACGAAAGTGCAGCCTGCAAAAAGGAGACCCCAAACACAGTAAGATAAGCAAAATGAGAAGACAGAAAAACACACAGCAGATGAAGGAGCAAGATAAAAACCCACCAGACCTAACAAATGAAGAGGAAATAGGCAATCTACCTGAAAAAGAATTCAGAATAATGATAGTAAGGATGATCCGAAATCTTGGAAGTAGAATGGACAAAATGCAAGAAACAGTTAACAAGGACCTACAAGAACTAAAGATGAAACAAGCAACGATGAACAATGCAATAAATGAAATTAAAATCACTCTAGATAGGATCAATAGCAGAATAACTGAGGCAGAAGAACGGATAAGTGACCTGGAAGATAAAGTAGTGGAAATAACTACTGCAGAGCAGAATAAAGAAAAAAGAATGAAAAGAACTGAGGACAGTCTCAGAGACCTCTGGGACAACATGAAACGCACCAACATTCGAATTATAGGGGTTCCAGAAGAAGAAGAAAGAAAGAAAGGGACTGAGAAAATATTTGAAGAGATTATAGTTGAAAACTTCCCTAATATGGGAAAGGAAATAGTTAATCAAGTCCA
The DNA here is from genome assembly GCF_963924675.1 of Phocoena phocoena. Classification (NCBI taxonomy): domain Eukaryota; kingdom Metazoa; phylum Chordata; class Mammalia; order Artiodactyla; family Phocoenidae; genus Phocoena; species Phocoena phocoena. Next base: position 129,119,654 of record NC_089221.1, on the reverse strand, counting down.
GGAAGCACAGAGGGTCCCATACAGGATAAATACAAGGAGAAACACGCCAAGACACATATTAATCAAACTGTCAAAAATTAAATACAAAGAAAGCATATTAAAAGCAGCAAGGGAAAAACAACAAATAACACACAAGGGAATCCCCATAAGGTTAACAGCTGATCTCTCAGCAGAAACCCTACAAGCCAGAAGGGAGTGGCAGGACATACTGAAAGTGATGAAGGAGAATAGCCTGAAACCAAGACTACTCTACCCAGCAAGGATCTCATTCACATTTGATGGAGAAATTAAAACCTTTACAGACAAGCAAAAGCTGAGAGAGTTCAGCACCACCAAACCAGCTTTACAACAAATGCTAAAGGAACTTCTCTAGACACGAAACACAAGAGAAGGAAATGACCTATAGTAGCGAACCCAAAACAATATATAAAATGGAAATAGGAACATACATATCGATAATTACCTTAAATGTAAATGGACTAAATGCTCCCACCAAAAGACACAGATTGGCTGAATGGATACAAAAACAAGACCCTTATATATGCTGTCTACAAGAGACCCACTTCAGACCTAGAGACACATACAGACTGAAAGTAAGGGGATGGAAAAAGATATTCCATGCAAATGGAAACCAAAAGAAAGCCGGAGTAGCAATTCTCATATCAGACAAAATAGACTTTAAAATAAGGACTATTAAAAGGGACAAAGAAGGACACTACATAATGATCAAGGGATCGATCCAAGAAGAAGATATAACAATTGTAAATATTTATGCACCCAACATAGGAGCACCTCAATACATAAGGCAAATACTAACAACCATAAAAGGGGAGATCAACAGTAACACATTCATAGTAGGGGACTTTAACACCCCACTTTCACCCATGGACAGATCATCCAAAATGAAAATAAATAAGGAAACACAAGCTTTAAATGATACATTAAACAAGATGGACTTAATTGATATTTATAGGACACTCCATCCAAAAACAACAGAATACACATTTTTCTCAAGTGCTCATGGAATATTCTCCAGGATAGATCATATCTTGGGTCACAAATCAAGCCTTGGTAAATTTAAGAAAACTGAAATTGTATCAAGTATCTTTTCCGACCACAATGCCATGAGACTAGATATCAATTACAGGAAAAGATCTGTAAAAAATACAAACACATGGAGGCTAAACAATACACTACTTAATAATGAAGTGATCACTGAAGAAATCAAAGAGGAAATAAAAAAATACCTAGAAACAAATGACAATGGAGACACAACGACCCAAAACCTATGGGATGCAGCAAAAGCAGTTCTAAGGGGGAAGTTTATAGCAATACAAGCCCACCTTAAGAAGCAGGAAACATCTCGAATAAACAACCTAACCTTGCACCTCAAGCAATTAGAGAAAGAAGAACAAAAAAACCCCAAAGCTAGCAGAAGGAAAGAAATCATAAAAATCAGATCAGAAATAAATGAAAAAGAAATGAAGGAAACAATAGCAAAGATCAATAAAACTAAAAGCTGGTTCTTTGAGAAGATAAACAAAATAGATAAACCACTAGCCAGACTCATCAAGAAAAAAAGGGAGAAGACTCAAATCAATAGAATTAGAAATGAAAAAGGAGAAGTAACAACTGACACTGCAGAAATAAAAAAAATCATGAGAGATTACTACAAGCAACTCTATGCCAATAAAATGGACAATCTGGAAGAAATGGACAAATTCTTAGAAATGCACAACCTGCCAAGACTGAATCAGGAAGAAATAGAAAATATGAACAGACCAATCACAAGCACTGAAATTGAAACTGTGATTAAAAACCTTCCAACAAACAAAAGCCCAGGACCAGATGGCTTCACAGGTGAATTCTATCAAACGTTTAGAGAAGAGCTAACACCTATCCTTCTCAAACTCTTCCAAAATATAGCAGAGGGAGGAACACTCCCAAATTCCTTCTACGAAGCCACCATCACCTTGATACCAAAACCAGACAAGGATGTCACAAAGAAAGAAAACTACAGGCCAATATCACTGATGAACATAGATGCAAAAATCCTCAACAAAATACTAGCAAACAGAATCCAAAAGCACATTAAAAGGATCATACACCATGATCAAGTGGGGTTTATTCCAGGAATGCAAGGATTCTTCAATATACGCAAATCTATCAATGTGATAAACCATATTAACAAATTGAAGGAGAAAAACCATATGATCATCTCAATAGATGCAGAGAAAGCTTTCGACAAAATTCAACACCCATTTATGATAAAAACCCTCCAGAAAGTAGGCATAGAGGGAACTTTCCTAAACATAATAAAAGCCATATATGACAAGCCCACAGCAAACATCATCCTCAATGGTGAAAAACTGAAAGCATTTCCACTAAGATCAGGAACAAGACAAGGTTGCCCACTCTCACCACTCTTATTCAACATAGTTTTGGAAGTTTTAGCCACAGCAATCAGAGAAGAAAAGGAAATAAAAGGAATCCAAATCGGAAAAGAAGAAGTAAAGCTGTCACTGTTTGCAGATGACATGATACTATACATAGAGAATCCTAAAGATGCTACCAGAAAACTACTAGAGCTAATCAATGAATTTGGTAAAGTAGCAGGATACAAAATTAATGCACAGAAATCTCTGGCATTCCTATATACTAATGATGAAAAATCTGAAAGTGAAATCAAGAAAACACTCCCATTTACCATTGCAACAAAAAGAATAAAATATCTAGGAATAAACCTACCTAAGGAGACAAAAGACCTGTATGCAGAAAATTATAAGACACTGATGAAAGAAATTAAAGATGATACAAATAGATGGAGAGATATACCATGTTCTTGGATGGGAAGAATCAACATTGTGAAAATGACTCTACTACCCAAAGCAATCTACAGATTCAATGCAATCCCTATCAAACTACCACTGGCATTTTTCACAGAACTGGAACAAAAAATTTCGCAATTTGTATGGAAACACAAAAGACCCCGAATAGCCAAAGCAATCTTTAGAACGAAAAAAGGAGCTGGAGGAATAAGGCTCCCTGACTTCAGACTATATTACAAAGCAACAGTAATCAAGACAGTATGGTACTGGCACAAAAACAGAAAGATAGATCAGTGGAACAGGATAGAAAGCCCAGAGATAAACCCACGCACATATGGACACCTTATCTTTGATAAAGGAGGCAGGAATGTACAGTGGAGAAAGGACAGCCTCTTCAATAAATGGTGCTGGGAAAACTGGACAGGTACATGTAAAAGTATGAGATTAGATCACTCCCTAACACCATACACAAAAATAAGCTCAAAATGGATTAAAGACCTAAATGTAAGGCCAGAAACTATCAAACTCTTAGAAGAAAACATAGGCAGAACACTCTATGACATAAATCACAGCAAGATCCTTTCTGATCCACCTCCTAGAGTAATGGAAATAAAAACAAAAATAAACAAATGGGACCTAATGAAACTTCAAAGCTTTTGCACAGCAAAGGAAACCATAACCAAGACCAAAAGACAACCCTCAGAATGGGAGAAAACATTTGCAAATGAAGCAACTGACAAAGGATTAATCTCCAAAATTTACAAGCAGCTCATGCAGCTCAATAACAAAAAAACAAACAACCCCATCCAAAAATGGGCAGAAGACCTAAATAGCCACTTCTCCAAAGAAGATATACAGAATGCCAACAAACACATGAAAGAATGCTCAACATCATTAATCATTAGAGAAATGCAAATCAAAACTACAATGAGATATCATCTCACACCAGTCAGAATGGCCATCATCAAAAAATCTAGAAACAATAAATGCTGGAGAGGGTGTGGAGAAAAGGGGACACTCTTGCACTGCTGGTGGGAATGTGAATTGGTTCAGCCACTGTGGAGAACAGTATGGAGGTTCCTTAAAAAACTACAAATAGAATTACCATATGACCCAGCAATCCCACTACTGGGCATATACCCTGAGAAAACCAAAATTCAAAGAGAGTCATGTACCAAAATGTTCATTGCAGCTCTATTTACAATAGCCAGGACATGGAAACAACCTAAGCGCCCATCATCGGATGAATGGATAAAGAAGATGTGGCACATATACACAATGGAATATTACTCAGCCTTAAAAAGAAATGAAATTGAGCTATTTGTAATGAGATGGATAGACCTAGAATCTGTCATACAGAGTGAAGTAAGTCAGAAAGAAAAAGACAAATACCGTATGCTAACACATATATATGGAATTTAAGGGAAAAAAATGTCATGAAGAACCTAGGGGTAAGATAGGAATAAAGACGCAGACCTACTGGAGAACGGACTTAAGGATATGGGGAGGGGGAAGGGTGAGTTTTGACAGGGTGAGAGAGAGTCATGGACATATACACACTAACAAACGTAGTAAGGTAGATAGCTGGGGGGAAGCAGCCGCAAGGCACAGGGATATTAGCTCGGTGCTTTGTGACAGCCTGGAAGGGTGGGATGGGGAGAGTGGGAGGGAGGGAGACGCAAGAGGGAAGACATATGGGAACATATGTATATGTATAGCTGATTCACTTTGTTGTAAAGCAGAAACTAACACACCATTGTAAAGCAATTATACCCCAATAAAGATGTTTAAAAATAAAAAAAAAATAAAAAAAAATAAAAAAAAAAAAATTTCTGCTCTGTGAAAGCCATCATTTTTAAGACAATGAAAAGACAAGCCAGAAACGAAGAGAATAAACTTGTAAAACATATATCTAATAAAGGACTTGTATTCGAAATACACAAAATTTTAATTCAACAATAAGAAAACAACCTAATTTAAAATGTGCAAAAGATGTGAAAAGACATTTGATGGAAGATATAGAATGGCAAGAAAAATTATTCAACATCACTTATTATGAAAATGCAAATGAAAACGAGATACTACCGTGTACCTATCAGAATAGCTAACATAAAAATTAAAAAAACAGATAACACCAATTGCTAGCAAAGATGTGGAGCAACAGAAACTCTCATCCACTGCTGGTGAGGATGCAAAATGGTGCAGCTACTTCAAAAGACAGTATGGTATCAACAGTTTCTTATAACACAAAATATAGTCTTACCAGACAATCAAGCAACCACACTCCTAGGTACACAACTGATTAGAAAACTCATGTCCATACAAAAACTTGCTCACAAATGTTTAGAGAATCTTTGTTAATAACTCCAAAAACTGGACGCAATCAGGATATCCGTCACCAGGTGAATGGATAAATAACCTAGAGTATGTTCAAACAATGGAATACTATTCTGTGATTAGAAAAGAATAAGCTATCAAACCATGTAAAGACGTGGATGAATTTTAAATGTATTTTGCTAAGTGGAAGAAGCCAATCTAAAAAATCTACAGACTGATGACTTCATGTATACCAAGTACATAAAAGAGTTAACATAGCAGGCCTGAGACTTCTATCCTTCGAAAGATCTGCTTGCAAGCTGCTCCTTGGCTGGTATCTCAAGAAGTAGATTTCAGAAGGATTCCCAACATTCCAAGAATTCATAAGAGTGGATCACTACGTGGAGACTGCTTGTGAAAACAATGTGGTGTATGCTGAACACCTTCTTTTCTTCTAAGAATCTGGAATTTTGGTATGTGCTAGACAGAGAGTGCCTGTGTGACCAGCCTCTGATAAATCCTGGACACTGAGTCTCTAATGGGTTTTCCTGGTAGACAACACTTCACACATGATGCCATAACTCATTGCTGGGGGAATTAAGCACATCCTGTGTGATTCCACTGGGGGAGAACTCTTGGAATCTTGTGCCTGGTTTCATCTTGACTTTGCCCCATGTGCCTTTTCCCTTTGCTGGTATTACTTGGTATTCTTTCCCTGTAATAAATCTTAGCTGTGAGTATTACATTCTGAGTCCAACAAGTTCTCCTAGTAAATCATCAAACCTGGGAATGTCTTGGAGATCACAATACATATTACATTCTGGAAAGGCAAAATCACAGAGTCAGTAAACTGATAATTTGTTTCCAGGAGTTGAAGAGGGTGACTAAAGCACAGTGGATTTTTCAGGGCAATGAAACTGTTCTGTGTGATACTGTAATGGTGGATATGTGACACTATGCCTTTGTCAAAACCTATAAAACTTTGTAGCATAAAGAATGAACCTAACATACACAAACCTTTTAAAACTAATGATTTAGGAAATCAGGGAATCTCAGGATGGAATGCAAAATGTGACGGAGGAATCTAACTGTATTGCAAATGTATGAAGCATCCTTACTTGTGGGAATGGAGTAAACCTAACTTTGGAAATTAGTGGAGCCTGTAAGATTAAAGGGAAAAGAAACTATACATAAGCACTGGACTCTAGCTGATAAATTTTTTCCCCATGGGGGTGCAAGTCAACTCTGAAACCATTAAGCACGTACACTGGAGTGGAATAATTAAGAAACTGAATAACAGATGGTGGGAGGAAGGTTCTTCATTGTTGAAATCAGAAATTACACATAAGCAAGGGGAGAAGCCTAAAATGATCTATGTGGAAATGGATTAGAGTTAGAGACACCAATATGAACTCTTATTTAGCTTAATATAGATACAGACAGTTAAATATAGAAATATTTGTAGATATGTATATATACACCAAGTTAGTATATTTCCTTGCTCTGTCAGCTGAGACTGCCTAGCAACCATGGCGCCCTAGTTGCAAAAAGCACATCTAGCACCCAGATCTTGGTTCCAATATCATTCATACACACACACACAGAAAACCAACTAAGTCTCTTTTGTAAAAACGGCTGATTCTACTGATTCTAGGACTGGGACAGGAAATGTATAAGATGAGCCTGAAACATCCTACAGTGCCAGAAAGTAAGGAAGTGCTAATTTATTAATAAATAAATAAATACCCACAATGATAAAGGTATGTCAAAAGAATACAGGAAACAACTTAAAAAGCTCCCAATGGCCAAAGATGGAATAATTTGAGCAACAAAATAAAATCACATTGAATAATAATAATAATATTTATTATTATAATACCTGGATTTCTGGTACAACCTTTCCAAATGACCACATGCAAGCTATTACTTCCCAGGAGTAAAAGAATGGTCACTCCTGCCTTTCAGTGGTTTTGGTTGGTTCACAGTGTCCTTGAAGATTCCTCTAAAACTCCCACTCTGCTACCCCAATTTCAGGTTCCTCCCTCTAGGATTTACAGTTCAAGCATGACTTGATTCTATTGTTAAAATAGATTCTTCTTAGAGAGAGCGATTTCTGTCCAGGTCCTTACCTGACAGATAAGCTGCAACTGACGGACCTTCCATTTGGATCCAGCTTCATGCTGCATTCTACCTGGTGCCATGTGGGTTCAAGCCATGATCCTTCTCCTTACAAAGTGGGGGCTTTGGAAGCCTCATTTTCCCCAACTGTCAGCAACTTCACCTCTGAAAAGGAGATCATTCAATTACCATGTTCATGAAAACGTTGTCACAGTCAAATGAGAAGACGAATGGCAATAAACACCATGAACTGCAAACCCTTACCTACTTATGAAGGTAAAGGATGACTCCCTCATACGTATACACATCACTCTCTTCCAAGCATGTGCTAACAATATCATCCTCACAAAGAGCACAACCAACTCTCCTTATAAAAACTAACCCAACTCTCAAGGCTTACCTCAAATACTACTTCTTCCATGAACCTTTCCCCAGTTCCCAAGTCAATACTCCCATAGCTCTCAGTACTACTTTTCACTGCTTATATCATCCCTTCCCTCGTACTTCATTTCCTGTCCTGTAGTTGTCATCTCATTCGAGATGTATCTGAATGGTATTTTTTTTCAACATCTTTATTGGAGTATAACTGCTTTACAATGGCGTTCTGGTTGCTGCTGTATAACAAAGTGAATCAGCTATATGTATACATATATCCCCATACCTCCTCCCTCTTGCATCTCCCTCCCACCCTCCCTATCCCACCACTGTAGGTGGTCAGAAAGCACCGAGCCGATCTCCCTGTGCTACGTGGTGGCTTCCCACTAGCTATCTATTTTACATTTGGTAGTGTATATATGTCCATGCCACTCTCTCACTTTGTCCCAGCTTACCTTCCCCCTCCCCATGTCCTCAACTCCATTCTCTACATCTGTATCTTCCCTTGTATGTTATTTGTTGGTTTTCCCTTGCTGCTTTTAATATTTTTTCTTTGTATTTAATTTTTGATAGTTAGATTAATATGTGTCTTGGTGTGTTGTTCCTTGGATTTATCCTGTAATGGACTCTCTGCCCTTCTGGACTTAAGTATTTCCTTTCCCATATTAGGGAAGTTTTCATCTATAATCTCTTCAAATATTTTCTCAGTCCCTTTCTTTTTCTCTTCTTTTCCTGGGACCCCTATAATTCGAATGTTGGTGCATTTAATGTTGTCCCAGAGGTCTCTGAGACTGTCCTCAATTCTTTTCATTCTTTTTTCTTTATTCTGCTCTGCAGTAGTTATTTCCACTATTTTACCTTCCAGGTCACTTACTCATTCTTCTGCCTCAATTATTCTGTTATTGCTTCCTTCTAGAGAATTTTTAATTTTATTTATTGTGTTGTTCATCACTGTATGTTTGCTCTTTAGTTCTTCTAGGTTCTTGTTAAACGTTTCTTGTATTTTCTCCATTCTCATTCCAAGATTTTGGTTTATCTTTACTATCATTACTCTGAATTCTTTTTCAGGTAGACTGCCTATTTCCTCTTCATTTGTTTGGTCTAGTGGGTTTTTGCCCTGCTCCTTCATCTGCTGTGTGTTTCTCTGTCTTCTCATTTTGCTTAACTTACTGTGTTTGGGGTCTCCTTTTTACAGGAGGCAAGTTCATAGTTCCCATTGTTTTGGTGTCTGCCCTCAGTGGCTAAGGTTGGTTCATGGGTTGTGTGGGCTTCCTGGTGGAGGGGACTAGTGCCTGTGTTCTGGTGGATGAGGCTGGATCTTGTCTTTCTGGTGGGCAGGTCCACGTCTGGTGGTGTGTTTTGGGGTGTCTGTGAACTTATAATGATTTTAGGCAGCCTCTCTGCTAATGGGTGGGGTTGTGTTCCTGTCTTGCTAGTTGTTTGGCATAGGGTGTCCAGCACTGTAGCTTGCTGGTTGTTGAGTGGAGCCGGGTCTTAGCATTGAGATGGAGATCTCTGGGAGAGCTTTGGTTGTTTGATATTACATGGAGCTGGGAGGTCTCTGGTGGACCAATGTCCTGAACCCTGCTCTCCCATCTTAGAGGGACACCCAGCCGGAGCACCAAGACCCTGTCAGCCACACGGCTCAGAAGAAAAGGCAGAAAAAAAGATAGAAAGAAAGAAAAACATAAAATAAAATAAAGTTATTGAAATAAAAAATAATTATTAAAAAGTAATAAAAGAAAAGATTTAAAAAAGAAAGAAAGAAGAGAGCAACCAAACCAAAAACAAATCCACCAATGATAACAAGTGCTAAAGACTCTCCTTAAAAAAACCCAAAAGGACAGGCATAACCCTAGGACAAATGGTAAAAGCAAAGATATACAGACAAAATCACACAAAGAAGCATATACAAACACACTCACAAAAAGAGAAAAAGAAAAATATATATATTTCGTTGCTCTCAAAGTCCACCGCCTCAATTTTGGGATGATTTGTTGTCTATTCAGGTATTCCTCAGATGCAGGGTACATCAAGTTGATTGTGGAGACTTAATCTGCTGCTCCTGAGGCTGCTGGGAGAAATTTCCCTTTTTCTTCTTTGTTCACTCAGCTCCTGGGGTTCAGCTATGGATTCTGCCCTGCCTCTGCATGTAGGTTGCCTGAGGGCATCTGTTCTTCCCTCAGACAATGAGTTGTGCTACCAGAACATATATATATATATATATTTTTTTTTTTTTTTTTTGCGGTACGCGGGCCTCTCACTGTTGTGGCCTCTCCCGTTGCGGAGGACAGGCTCCGGACGCGCAGGCTCAGCGGCCATGGCTCACAGGCCCAGCCGCTCCGCGGCATGTGGGATCTTCCCAGACCAGGGCACGAACCCGTGTCCCCTGCATCGGCAGGCGGACTCTCAACCACTGCGCCACCAGGGAAGCCCTATATTTTTTAATTCAGATATAATCATGTCACTGTTAATATCTCTCAGTAGCTCTCCACTGCCCTTGGGATGAAATGCAAACTCCTTAGTATAGCAAGGGCTCTTCTACCATTTTTTGACGCTGTAGGCTCATTTCTTCCCACTCTCATCTTGTCACACAGGATTTTCTAAAGTTTTCTAAATGCATTAAATTTTCTCATGGCTCAGCCTCTTTACTGCCTAAGTTCTCCCACCCAAACCTTTGCCACAACTGCACCACTCCCTTCATGTGAATAATCTCTCCCTATTTTTTAAGATTTTATCCAGGTGCCACCTTCTCCATAAAAATTTCTTTGGCCTCCCTCAAAGTCAAACTATATGTCTGTTCTATGGTTTACAGTGCTCTGGACATAATGCTGTACACACTGAAGGAAAACAGAATATGTCACCCCAAAATGTGTCTCTTCAACATAAAACTGTCCTGAGCTGAAGGCAATCAAGAAGCAGTAAACAGAGAAAAAACTCCTTTTCTGTTTAAAGACAGAATATAAATCCTTCTTTTTCTAGAGACAGACTCTTAACAGCCCAGAGGAATCTGCAAATCAACCTTGTTAAGCTAACCTTTATCACTACCTAGTCCTAATTGGACTATCCCTAGCTCAAATCCCTTTGTCTTGTCAATTCTTCACAAATGTATTCTTTCTTTGTCTAAAAGGTACAAAACCTGCCTGCTCTGGTCAGTTTTTAGAATCTTCACTCTCTTGTGAAGACTCCCATATACATGTAAAAATTCAATATAATTTGTATTGGTATGTTGTTTTCCTGTTAATCTGTCTTTGTCAATTTAATTTTCAGACACAGTCAGGGACGTTAGGAGGGTCAAGGAAAACTTTTTCCTCCCTTACAGTGCAAAAGCTAAGTGAATATCCCATACACTTATTATTATCATTATTATTTTTTCTTGGCATTGAACCCAAAGTTTTTATCTTATTTTTTAACATTTTAATTGGAGTATAATTGCTTTACAGTGGTGTGTTAGTTTCTGCTTTATAACAAAGTGAATCAGTTATACATACACATACACTTATTATTATTTTTATCTGTCTCCCCATTGGACTGTGAGTTCCTTATCGGATAAAGAAACAAATGAATGAAGTCTATACCATATTCCAGGAAGTTCCATCACCAGGGTGGTTTGTGCTAAGAAAGACTGCTCTGAAACTAGTATTTTCCTTTTGAAGTACCTGGGCCCATGGCCTAGTTTCTGGAAAATCAGTCTAGTTTATTATAAACTATAAGCTAGTCTTCCCCTGGTTGTTGGTGACCTGGAACAAATTAATTTCAAATACTGACGTGTTACTCAAGGACTTTATGTCCTAAAGCCAGTTGGAGGGCTGATAAGATAATTTAATTCAGTGAAACAATGTATTACTTACAGTCACTAATTAGGTGTTTTCAAACCAAATTGTTGTCTCTGCCAAAAACAAAACTGTCCAATTTCACAGAATCAAATTCCTGGCCAGGTGGCCCAACACCTCCACATTTTTCTCAAGAAGCCAAATGACATCCTCTCATGCACAGGCTGAGTAGATGGAAAACTACCCAGTGTGCGATGAGGGATAAGGAGAAGGCCTATGCGGAAGGCCCCTACAGTGCCCCATCTAGGAAAATCTTTTCCCTTTAGAGAATTTTTGATTCCAAATTTGCTAATTCATTCCTTTTGCTACAGCAAATTAAATTCCTGCAATTGATCTAGAGCAAGGGTGTTGTATAGTGGTTTGGTATGATGTCAAATCTACCTGTTTATGACAAAAATGAAGTTGTTTTTAAGAGTGAAGCTGTTTCCAAGAATGAAGTTACTGTTTTGATATAAAGGTGAAACTGTGTGTCAGGATGTCATCATCCACATCTGTGGTTGTCGATAAACACTCAGGAGCTCAGCTGGGGGCTTATTAACAAGAACATATGAAGAAGCAACTGTGGTGGGGACGTTTAGACAATAAATACTCAGAGTTTGTAAGGACTATGGGATAGTGTTCAGTCTGGGCAAGGTGACCCCTTGCTGATCTAAATAGCTCTCTGACGACCCTGGGGCATTAGCTCCTGCCTTGGTAATTGCGATTCTTTTACTAGTAGTCATGCAAGCTGTGCCATGGCCCCTAGGAAGAGATCATCTAGCCCATCAACGGTGATGCCACTGTTCCCTAGCAACATGCTGTAGCAACAGGTGACTTTTGTTCTTTGTGCTGACAGCTGGATATCAGCTCTCAGTTGACTAAACCACCTCCCCTGAGAACCAATTGGTAGAAAGGCACATCTCAACTAAATTTGGACTTTATTGCTTCATGTCCCCTTGCCTGGAGCAGTAGTGTAATTAATCTATCATTGATTTGGAGTATGTTATTTCTTTATTGGCTTGAGAGACATTATCCTGTATGCTACTGGCTTGTGAAATTATTATAATTCCCACAGTGAACCTATATTAAATAAAATATTGGCAAAGACAATCTCAGTCTCTGAGCAACCCTTGCCCCAAACAAAACAAGGGGTCAGCAAACTTTTCTTAAAGGGCCTGATAATAAATAGTTTGTTTTGTGGGCCAAGCAACAAAATTGAGGCTATTACACAAGTACTAATATAACCGTTTAAAATATAGTCAGTTAAAAATGTATAAAATACATCCATAGTTTGCAGGCTGTGTAGCTGGATTTTGCCCTTGAGCTGTAGTTTGCCAATCCACGTGCTAGAGTGTTGTCTGTCTTCTCCATGATAGCTCTTCGGGTACCTGAAGGTAGCACTCACGCTAGCATACCCCCAAATGCTGACCATACTCAATCCCCACTCAGAGTGTTGCCTTCTTTATCCCTCCCCTTTCAAGGTCTCCAGACCCCTTGCTCTTAGAGTGAGTTATAATGAGTGATCTATTTAAAGACGTGGCACTCTGATGAGATGCAATCCTCTAGCTCTTGTTTGTGCAGCAATAATTTTGGCCACAGCACCACTTATCCAGAATCTATACTTCTATTTAGAATGCTCTTTCGTTCTCCCCTCCTACCTCTGCTTCACATAAGTAAGGTCCTATTCATCATTTAAATCTCAACGTAAAACTCCTCAAACCAGCGTCTTTGACCACCATAACCCAAAATCCTACACTCCATCCCCACATTTCCCCTGTTTCAGTGCCTTTGTTTTTCTTCATAGAATGTATCCTAATTGTAATTATTTTCTTAATTTGTCTGTCTGCTTGGAGGATTTGTTTGTCTCCTCACCCTACAGGATAAAGTAAAAGTGTCTAGACACCTAGGATAAATTCTAGTTCTGCCCTCGATGGAGTAGATGGTATCAGATTTAATCTCTCCTATAAAAGCTGAACAACTATATATATATATATATATATAATTGTTTACAGATATTGGACAATTACTAAAGCAGGGCTATCAGAAGGAAAGCACATGAGGTAGAACCCTCCCATTCACAACAGCTTTTTTCTTGAGGGCATTTTCCAAATTGTGATGCAGAGAGAGTCAGGCAGACAGCAACAGTTTTGCTGCATTGAGGAAAAAGACCAGAGTTCACTGCTGCTAAGATGACTGGGATTTGAGGTGCAGAGAAAGGAGAGAGCAGAAGAGAAGGAACCCCACAGAGCTATGTAAAAATCCCTCTTGGGTCCTGGAGTGGCTGTTAGCAATAATGATAAGGACAGACTATGTCCTTTGTAGACATAAAATTTATTGACTTTTATCTACTTCTGGGTATTTATCCAAAAGAAGTGAAAGTAGGATCTGGAAGAGATATTTATATAACCATATTCACTGCAGCATGACGCACGAGAGCCAAGAGGTGGAAGCAATGCAAATGTCCATTAATGGATGAAGAAAAATGTGGTCTATACACACAATGAAATGTTATTCAGCCTTAAAAAATACGGAAATTCTGACATATACTGCTACATGGATGAACCATGAAGACATCATGCTAAGTGAAATAAGCTAGTACAAAAAGATAGATATTGTATGATTCCACTTATATTTAATGTAGTCAAATACACAGAGACCCAGAGTAGGATTGTGGTTGCCAGGGGCTGGGAGAGGGGGTGGGGGATTTTTTGTTTTATGGGGACAGAGTTTAGGTTTTGCAAGATGAAAACGTTCTAGAGATCTAGTAAATATAGTTAACACTACTGAACTGTACACTTAAAAACTGTTTAGATAGTAAATGTTATGTTCTGTGGCATTTACCACAATTAAAAAGACAATTTTTTTAAAAAATCATCCAAGCTTATAAATTGCTTGCACACACCTCACCTCACTAACCTTTATAACAATCAACGCAGAGGAGGTGAAATGAGGAGAGGAAAACTCGGAAAAGTTTTAACTCATAATGGAAGACATGCTTTCAGTCAGTAGAAGAACTAGAACCTATAAGAAGGTGATGAGACTAATAGTAACTTATTTATAAATATATATTTATATATTTATAACACATATATTTATAACACTAATAATTATTTTGACTAACATTTGTCGCCCACCTCCTCTATGCAGATACCATGCTAAGCCCTTTCCATCCAGTACCTCTTTTTAATCAGCAGATCTGCTCTAAGAAGTACTATTACACCGTGCTCCACCCTCATCACCAGAGCCTTTGCCTCTGGCGCTTTTTCATGGCAATATGACTTTGTATTCGTGCTTCCTTGGAACTGAGATTGTCAGAAACTGGACTCATTAACACCATTACTTTAGTTTATTTGTCTGGATGTGAGAAGTAAATCTGTTTCCTAGCAACTCTGTCCCCTGTTCCCTCAATTCCCCCGACTCATTATCTTTCTCACAATCAACTACAAATTAGCCAAATTATGGGCAGGTTTTAGACTTCCCAGAAACAGAAGGGGCACTTGCAAACATTTTTCTTTTGGCATAAGGTAGCTCTGAAGACCCATGCTTGCTGAGGATAAAGCAGGGAAATGGAAGTTAATCTTAATCTTAAGGTGCCTATGGATTTGGGAACCAGGTCTCCCAGGATGGTCAAAGAGCAATCTTTTGGCCATTTCATGTAAAAACTAATGTTAACCCTAAGAGGAGTCATCATTTTGGTTCAAAAAGGATCCCCATGACAGTAATTGCCACTATGGTGGTTTTACTCTCAGCTCTATTGTGAAATCCCTAAATGACCCCCCCCCCATTACACCTCCCACACTTTAGCATCTTGAGAATCAGACAACTATTCAAACTGGCTCGCCAAATACCCTTGTAGGAACATGAAAAAATGACCCCCATACCAACATAAAATGCAACTAGGGACTCGTGCAACCCATATCCTCCTCAAGCTCAGGGCTTCCTAATCATGAATAATCTACATTGAAAAGGAAAATTAGTCCTTTTTCCCAAATGTAGTCCTTTCTGGAGTTATCTCCTAAAATGTTCCAACAAAGATAATTTCAGAACTGTGTCCAGGAACCAAGGTTAACCCTGGGTGATACATGTTGTTAGTTTACTTTCATATATTTATCCCTTCCTCTGTTTATTCAATGCATATTTTTAAGCACCTACCATGCGCCAGACACTATTCTAAATGCTGGAGATGTGGCAGAAAACAAGCCAAAATCCCTGTGCTAGGTTTTATGAATGGGTCTCTTCTTTCAGGCCCATAGTAGGACTACATTTCCCTGACTATGTGAAGTAAGGGCTTGATTTGGCCAATGAAATATGAACTATACTGATATGTGTCACTTTGGTGTAGAAGCTTTAAAACCCAAGGTATTTTTGCCATGCTCTACTTTCCCCCTGCCTCAGCAACTAACCTAGGTCTTGGAATTAGGAAAGCTCATAGGAAAACTCCCGGGAGATGCACCATAGATATATAACAACAGCAATAAAGTCTTTGTCATTGTATGTCACTGAAAAACATTTTATTAAAATATAACCTTTTTCATTGATAGAGCCCATTTGCTATGGACATATATATTCAAAATTCAATCTCTTAAGACTGAACCTGAGTTCTACTAGCCTGATCATATGGCATAAAAGCTAATAGTAGCCCAAGACAAACCCTGTTTCTCTGATATAAAAGAATGCTGGGATGTCCTTCTTCAACTCTAAAGGCAGCAGAAAGATGTAAAGAAGGGAGTCCTAGACTAGTGAGAAAACCTAGGCTCCTGCTGCTGTAGCATGGCTCAGAATCTAGTGTATGCAGGCAGCTGGGTGCCCCGTAAGTCAGAGGTTTCTAAATCTGATCCACCATTAGATTCTCCACCTGAGTTTGGCCAAAACAATTCCCTAAGCAGATCACTAGGTCTGGGCAGGTGCCCTGAAATTAAGCTCCCCAGGTGATTCTGATGCACCATGTAGGTTTTGCAGTCATTGCTGTAAGTCATAAGCCTTCTAATAACACATGTCACGTTGGCCCATCCATGTGATACAACCTCTATGTTGGTTCTTGATTTGCATACCCACTACCATTCTGAGACTGGGATCCCGTTCTGAACCTAAGCTTACTAGGCTGGAGCCTTGACCACACACATCTCAATATCTTTGTTCTGGTAACTGAGTCCTTTCACCCAAACTCCCAGCCACTGGTTTGAGTCCTGCTTAACAGAGATGACAGGGGACAGACACATGACACCTCTGTGATTCAGGGTAATAGCACTACTTAAAGAAGAAGCCCTGCTGAGACTCATTGTGGGATGTAATGTTCGGATAGAAGTAAACCCACATTCTCTTCTCAGAGAAATTCCCTCCCAACCCCTGTTGAGGGGTGAATGAAAGTAGGTGTGTTTTAGCGTGTGCTCCACTACAAGTCATAGCCAATTGTACAACCTGACACTCAAAAAAGGCAACACAAGGAAAGCCAAGCCACTAATTGGCTAGCAAATAATGAGTGCTCTTCCTGGAGAATTTAAACAAAGAAAAGAAAAAAAAAACTCTATAATCCGACCCGGGTGTATGTTTAGACTGAAAAGCCATGTGGAGTTGTGGAGTCATAGATGGGATGGTCATTTTCAGCTACATTCTTACTGAGAAGTTGTCTTAGAAAGTTGTATTACAGAGAGAAACCAATCAACAATTTTTAATGCAAACAGAGAAAGAAAAATGGACAGAGGAGGAAACTTAATCCTTAGGACCTTTTCAGCAAAACATGTGCCTTTCTGAAGAAAAGCACAGTTGACTCCTGAACAACTCGGGGGGGGTAAGGGTGCTAACCTTCCACACAGCCGAAAGTCCGTGTATAACTTTACAGTTGGCCTTCTGTTTCTGTGGCTCTGTATCCACAGGTTCAACCTGCCGAGGACAGTGTAATACTTTTCAATGCATTTATTGAAAAAAAAACCCAGTGTAAGACGATCCACGCAGTTCAAACCTGTGTTGTTCAACGGTCAAAGTACACAGGTATATTTCGTTTTTGTGAATGCCCCTGTAAACTTTTAAAACTCTCCTTTACTTGCACCAGCTTGAACGGGTTCAGTGCTTTGCAAATAAAAAGATTTGCCTATGTTGAATTCCCTTAAGTGGTGAACACTGATCTTACTCTAGCCTGGAGCTGATTCTTGGGTATGACAAATTAGGCTATTACCCAGACTAAGACCATCTTTTCCCACCAGCCTGGCCACTGAAGTCTAAACATTACTCTCAGCTGAGTCAATCTTAATTATGCAAACATTTTCCCAGCTTTCTTGATTTATAATTGACAAATAAAATTGTAATATATTTAAAGTGTACATGATATTTGATATATATAAACATTATGAAAGGATTCACACCATCTAGCTAATTAACATATCTATTACCTCACATTGTTTTTTGATGAGAACACATTTTACTCTGTTAGCAAAATTCAGTTATACAATACAGTTTTATCAACTATAGTCACCATGTAATATATTAGGTCCTCAGATCCTATTTATCTTATAACAAAGTTTGTACCCTTTTACCAACCTCTCCTCACAACCCCCACCCCTAGCAACCACCTTTTACCTCTGTTTCTATGAAGTCAAACTTTTTTTTTTTTTAAGACTCTACATATAAGTGATACCATGCAGTATTTGTCTCTTTCCATCTGGCTTATTTCACTTAGCATAATGTCCTCCAGATTCATCCATGTTGTTGCACGTGGCAGGATTTTCTTCTTTCTTAAGGCTGAATAATATTACATTGTGTGTATGTACGTATATTTTTAATCCTGAGGAACCCGCATACTGTTTTCCATACTGGCTGTACCTATTTACATTCCCACCAACAGTGTACAAGTGTTCCCTCTTCTGCATATCCTCGCCAGCAATTTTCATCTCTTGTCTTTTTAACAAAAGCCACCGTATGAGGTATGAACTAGTATCTCATTGTGGCTCTGACTTGCATTTCCCTGATGATGTGATGTTGGTCATTTTTATGTATTCTTTGAAAAAAATGTCTATTCAGATCCTTTGTCAATTTTTTAACTGGGTTATTTGGGTTTTTTGCTCTTGAATTGTTTGAAGTCTGTATATTTTGGATATGAACCCATTATCAAAAAAGTGGTTTGTGAATATTTTCTCTGATTCCATAGATTGTGTTTTCATTTTGTTTCCTTTGCTGGAAGAAGCTTTTTAGTTTGATGTAGTCCCAGTTATTAACTTCTGTTTTTGTCACCTTTGCCTTTGGTGTCAAATCCAAAACTATCATTGCCAAGACCAAAGTCAAGAAGCATACCTATTATGTTTACTTCTAGGAATTTTATGGTTTCAGGTCTTACATTAGAATCTAATCCATTTTGAGTTAATTTTTGTGCATGGTATAAGGATCCAGTTTTATTCTTTTGCATGTGGGTATCCAGTTTTTTCAGCACCATTTATTGAAGAGACTGCTCTTCCCCCATTGTATGTTTTTTGGCACATTTATAAAAAATTAATTGACCATACTTGCAGGGTATTTCTGGGGTCTCAATTGTGATCCATTGATCTATGTTTCTGTTTTTATGCCAATACCATACTGTTTTGATTACTATAGCTTTGTAATATAGCTTCTGTGTAGGAAAGACAAACTTCTCCTGTGCTTCTCCTTTACTCTCACACTACTCTACTGTACTTCACTTCATTTCTGACATCAAATGTATTTATTTTCCACATATCAAGCAATTCTACATAACATCAACTGTGTGTCCTACAATTTAACTCAATGCTGACACTATTTTCCTGGAGATAGCATGAGATTTCACAGGTTAAGGGCTCAGAACCACAAGACTGCCCTCCAACTTCAGATGTCAATCATAAGTCCAGGTTGTTACTTGTGCTTCTAATCAATGGCTTCTCATGACAAGCTCTTCAGTTTAGATTAGTTTGCTAGAGTAGCTCACAGAACTCAGGAAAATCACTTACTTAACTATATTCCTGCTTTATTATAAATGGATATAATTCAGGAACAGCAAGATGACAGACATGCATAGAGCAAGGTATGTGGGAAAGCGTGCAGAGCTCCCATGCTCTTTCCCAGTATGCCACTCTCCTGCAACCTGCATGTGTTCACTGATCTAGGAAGCTCTCTGAGCTCTGTACTTTGGGGATTTTTACAGAGGCTACTTCAAAAAAGCACGATTGATCATTAATTCAATCTCTAGTTCCTCTACACTTCCTGGAGGATGGGAGTGAGGATGAAAATTCCAAACTTCTAATTATGGTTTGGTCTTTCTGGTGGTCAGCCCCTATCCTGAAGCTATACAGGATTCCACCAAGAGTCACCTCATTAGAACAAAAGATACCCTATCAAACAGGAAATTTTAAGGGATTTAGGAGTTCCCCATTAGGAACCAGGGTCAAAGACCAAATATTAGACTAAAAGTTGCTCCTAGTGCTCTTATCACTTAGGATAAGTGCCGGGATAGGGGTTTTAGGATCTCTATGCCAGGAACCAGGGGCAGACACACACACACACACACACACACACACACACACTTTTTTTTTCTATTATTTCATGGTTTGTTATCAGGAAGTGTGATGTCTTCAGCTTTGTTCTCTCTCAAGATTGCTTTGGCTATTCAGGGTCTTTTGTGGTTCCATACAAATTTTAGGAGTTTTTTTTCTATTTCTCTGGAAAATGCCCTTGAAATTTTGATACAGATTGCATTGAGTCTGCATTTTCCACAGCTCCCTCTGCCCTGGGGAAGGTGGAGCTGTGCGGTGTGCCTGTGCACCTATTTAACAATTGCTTCTTTGTTTTCTACAGTCTTGTGGGACTCATAAATGCATGCCCCATTGGCTCTCAAAACTAGGTGATTTCAGGGACTATTTCTCCACCCTAAAAGTTGGGGTAATATATGTGTGATCCAAATCCTTTGCTCCTCAGGGAGAAGCTGGGAGTTGGGGGATTCCTCCTAACTGGAAGGTGCAGTGCCAGGGATGGGGTTTATAGTGAGACAGTGTCTCGACCTTTCCTACTCATTTTGATGTGAGGTATTTTCTCAGATGCTCAACATGAAGGAGTCATTCAATTAGTTTCTGGATTTGGAACTAACTCATGTACAGTTATATATATTCAGTGCATTTACACGGGGAGGGAGATTCAGGACCTCCTATGTCACAATGTTGTTGACGTCCTCCCAAATACTAATTATGCTACTCTCCCAACAAGATTATTTGTTTACTTTTACCTTCCCCTACTCCTAAATTGAAATAGCTTTATTATTCTCTGGATGCTTTTGAAAAATTATTAAAACAATCAATTGATATCTGCGTAACAAAGTATTAAATACTTGGGTGAAGTATAGGATATGAAACTACATCCTAGTATCTTAAGAAATTTGCCCCATGCTTTCTTATAAATCCTTATGTGCCCTGATTTAAGGAAATTTATAATGATAAATGTTGCTACTTGTAATAAATGATGAGTTAAATTTGCTTTTCTAAATCAACTCTTCAAATTCAGAGCACTCTCCTTCCACATATAGGCATATATTTCAAATATAAAAACTACCCAGAAAAACTGGGTGGGAGAGGGAGAAAAGACAGCAGGGCTCACTGAAGAGTATCTTAGTGACCTGTGAATATCAATAGGAAAGCAAGATTCAGTTTGCATAGATTTCCAGGACATGCCACTTATTAGTTAATAACAGGCAACCCACAGAGCCTATGACTCCTGAGACTCTGGAATGAGTTTCGCTGGCTCTAACCTCACTCAAACACACTCAAGACAATCCCCAGAAAATGATTTCACAGCGCTATTTTTTCTAGGAATTAAGTCTTTCTGCGGGCTGGCTACATTTGTCTCCTCTTTGCACAGCACAGATATCTTAATGTTAAGAGCCCTGGCTGCCTCCACATCTTTTTTTCTTCCAGTTTTTAAATTTTTTTTAATTAATTAATTAATTAATTATGGCTGTGTTGGGTCTTCGTTGCTTCGCGCAGGCTTTCTCTAGTTGTGGAGAGTGGGGTGCTTCTCATCGTGGTGGCTTCTCTTGTTGCAGAGCACGGGCTCTAGGCGCATGGCTTCAGTAGTTGTGGAATGCGGGCTCTAGGACACAGGCTTCAGTAGTTGTGGCACGTGGGCTCAGTAGCTGTGGTTTGCCGGCTCTAGAGAGCAGGCTCAGTAGTTGAGGTGCATGGGCTTAGCTGCTCTGCAGCATGTGGGATCTTCCCGGACCAGTGCTCAAACCCATGGCCCCTGCGTTGGCGGGTGGATTCTTAACCACTGTGCCACCAGGCCAGTCCCTTCCTTCTAGTTTTGTTGGGATATAATTGACATAAAGCCCTGTGTAAATTTAAGGTGTACAGCACAATGATTTGACTTAATACATCATGAAATGACTACTACAATAAGTTTAGTGAACACCATCCTCTCTTATAGATACAAAATTAAAGAAATAGGAAAAAAAATATTTTTCCTTGTGATGAGAGCTCTTAGGATTTCCTCTCTTGAAAACTTTCATACATAATGTACAGCAGGGTTAGTTATATTTATCATGTTTCACATTACATCCCTAGTATTTATTTATCTTATAACTGGAAGTTTGTACCTTTTGGCTACATTCATCCAATTCCCCTCCCTCCACCCACCTCACCACCTCTGGTAACCACAAATCTGATCTCTTTTTTTTTTATGAGTGAGTTTGTTTGTTTTTGATGTATAATTGACCTAAAACACTTTTAGCTCCTGGTATATAACATAGTGATTTGACATTTCTATACATTTCAAAATGATCACCATGATAAATGTAGTTGTCATCTGTCACCATACAAAGGTATTACATAATTATTGATTATATACCCCATACTGTACATTTGATACCTGTGATTCATTTGTTTTGTAACTGGAAGTTTGTATGTCTTACTCTCCCTCACCTATTTCTCTCCTTCCCCCACTCGCCTCCCCTCTAGCAACCACCTGTTTGTTCTCTGTATTTATCACCCTGTTTCTATTTAGTTATGTTTGCTTCTTTGTTTTGCTTTTTAGATTTCACATGTAAGTGAAATCATCTTAATGTACTGATTACTTCTTCTTACTGAAATGCAACTAGTATAACCTAGGACACTCATTGTGAACAGAAAACTGAATCCCCTACCACATTCACCAGTGTTTGCTAAGCAAAACTCTCCTCACTGTATCTTGTCTTTCTTCTCCAGAATCAGAAAAAAAAAAAATTAAACATCGATTTGTTGGAAGACTGGTGTTAACAGTACATTTAGTTACTGGAATAACTAACAGGAATTAACGGATGGCCAATGTAATTAACATATTATTAGTGATTATATTTTTGTTAAATTTCTATATGAGAGTTCTAGAAAAAATTAATTTAAAAACATTTATTATAGCATAGTGGTTAAGGATGTGGCCCCATGAGTCAGTTGCCTGGGTCTGAATCAGGGTTTGATCATTTACCAGCTGTTGTTATTCAGAAACATGACATAAACCTTCCAAGGTTTAGTTTCCTTGTCTTTAAAACGGGAATAAAAATAGAAATAACCTTGCAAGATCATTGTATAAGTTAAATGATATAACTCAAACGTGATGGTTAATCCTATACATCAACATGACTGGGCCATGGTGGTGGTTGGGATGAGAGGTGCCAAGATAGCTTATCAAATATTATTCTGGGCGTGTCTGTGAGAGTGTTTTTGGATGAGATTAACAATTGAATCAGTGGACTGAGTAAAGCAGATTGACCTCCCTAATGTGTGTTGCCTTCATCTAATCAGTTGAAGTCTTGAATAGAACAAAAAGGCTGACCCTCCCTCAAATAAGAGGAAACTCCTCCTGCCTGAAAAAAACCTACTTATGCTGGGACATTGGTCTTTTTTAGCATTCAGATTTGGGCTTGAAACATTGCCTTTCCTGGGTGTCCAGCTTGCCAGCTGCAGATCTTGAGACTTCTCAGCCTCCATAATTGCATGATCCAATTCCTTATAATAAATTTATTTAATATTATATATACATATGCATATATATTAGTATAATTGATTCTGTTTCTCTGGAGAACCCTGAATAATACACTATGTAAAGCAGTTAGCACAATGTCAGACTCAGAGTAAACACGTGATGAAAGTTTAGCTGTTATTATAAATAACAGACTATACTGGGCAATGGAGGAGCAACCACTGAGATGTCTCAAAATCAAACATTTGCCTTCTGGAAACTCACAAATTAATAGGAAAGACAGAGTGTGCATACTACTACATGTTATTCTCTTGCTTAAAATCTTTCAATGGCAAGTTATGAGCTTCAGGATAAAATGCCAAACTCCTGAGTATGGATTACAAGCCCCTTCATTATCTAGTCCTGGCAACACCTTTGCTTAGAGGCAACACCTCTGTGTTGATAATGGTCTCTTCCTATCACACACTGAACTCCCTCCTGTTCCCTCTGCCTCTGATGATGTGTTCTCTTTGTAGTTCTGAAGAACTCCTATTCACCTGTCAAACTGCATCTCATATCGCGTTAGGTGTTCCTCCCTATATGTTCCCTTTAGCAACTTTCCTTCCGCTTTAAAGCATACTCTACAATACACCACCACTGTGGGTTTGCAAGTTCTGAAGAGGTTCCAGCATGAGTCTTAAATTGCGTCCCCATCTAGGATGCCGACGTGTTGAAGAATTTCCGAAGAGCAACCAGAGGACACATGTTAGTGTAAAGGGCCCAGGACTCTCTGGGGAGAACATAACCTCAAGGAAGATGAAGTCTGACAGACCTGCGTGGCCCAGGAACAAAGCCTCAGGCCCGGACAGGAGGGTATTTGTAATCAGTTAACTGAAAATCTCAAAAGCTGGTGCTCACCTTGTTTTTCTTTTGGTAGAAATACTAATTCCATTTACGCTTTCTCAGCCCAGACTTTCTTCTTTTAATTTTCTAGAACACAGGACAGAATAAACTTGCATGGCCAATCCAGCCCATGAAAAGTTTAAATTTACCTTCCTGAAACCAGTGTGTGCGTGTTTATCTCGGTAGTTACGAAGAGCCACAACATGGATCCAGTCACCATGTAGACCAGAAAATCCCTACAGCCTGGGTGTATTTAATGCCAATATGAAAAGATTTCAATCTAAAATGGAACTGAAGGACATGAAATGGAGAATCTCACTCATGCGCCCTCAGAAGAAGGGAATTTAACCGAGAGATTGATTTCCCATAAAGGCCTGCTTTACAGAAGACCAACACTTACCTCCTGATCAATGAACATCCACCCATAGTCTCTTCCCATCATCAAGCCAGTGAACCTCCTGCCTGGATTCTGGCTGGACTTCCCCCTCTTTGCACTCCTTGCCCATAAACACAGCTCACCCCAAACCCTCAACAGACTCGCCTCTAGCTTACTAGAGCATAGTATGTGTTTCCAGAATGGCAATTCCTCTACTATTCCCGAATAACCTCAATTTCTGGTAATTTGCGCTTGCCTCAGTTTACCCCCTTATTTAAGTTGACACTAACATGTAGGAGAGGATGGAGTAAATGAGACGAAAGGAGGTGCAGAGCATCCTCTCTTTCAGTAAAACAGGAACATGCCCTGCTGTTGGAATGTTACAGAAGCGATGCCTGATGCTTTGCTGTGCCCAGCCTCTTCCCAACCCCTATAGCTGAGGCCATTCGCTCCCCTCTGCAGGTTCAGACACATTCGAGCGATAAGACCCAACTTCTCGTCAGGAACATAATCCTTAATAATATTCATTCTTATTTTAACTGATGACACATTCAATGTAAAAACACTGGAAATTACAGACAAGCTTAAAAAGCTCAAAGATAAAATTATCTTTAATTTAATCACTCAGAGCAACAGATAATATTTTAGTTTATATCCTTCCAATGTTACACTCACACATGCACACGTAACACAGAGTGGTATTACACCAAAATATTGTGTGCAACTTGCTGTTTTCACTAACGACATAATTTGGATATTCTCTCATGTTAGTAAACAATCTTCTTCATTATTTTTATGGCTTTGAAACACTTTATTGAATGGAAGTATCATAATACAGTTAACCCATCCTCCTTTTGTTAAATAGCAAGTTCTTTCCACCTTTTTTGCTATTCCAAATGATCTCACAATTAATGTTCTTGAGCCATAATCCTTCCGAGCTCTAGGGATTTTCTTACGTTAAATACTCAGAAGTGAAACTGCTGGATCAAAAGTTGTGCATATTTTTAAGAATTTTAGAGCAGATTTCTGAAGAGTCTCATAGAAGCGTAGCTGGGGCTGAGTATATTCCTCCAACAGTACATGACACTGATTCAGAAGAATTTAAGGAGTCCTAAGCTAATAGAAAGATAACACAGCAGCCAGCTGGCTGGTCAGCCAGCTACATATGCAACAAATATTTATTGACTGAATACTCTACACTTGTGCGAGGAATAGTGTAGAAAAAAAGAATGACAACCCCTTCCCTCCCTGTACACACAGTCTAGTAGGAAAATCAGACCAGCAATGATAATACTGATCAGTTTTGCCTTGATACTGCTTCCATTCAGACAGTATGTCTCATTTTAAAATCAAGCCCCTGCTTTATTGCTGGGACTAAGTGTCCTGTGCTGGAAACTGGGCCTCCTTATTTTCCCACATTAGGGACCATGTCTTGCTCTTGGGAGTTCTCTTGGAGATGCTACAGGGTGGACCAGAAGCCAACCTGCTGAGAACATTTCCCTGCTGAGAAATGTGCCTGACTCCGACTGCACATTACTCCTTTTCTGGAAAAGTAATAAAAATCATGGCCACTTTGGGTTTTACTTTACTCACTCTGTGCCAGGCCCTGTACCATGCACATAATATAAATTATTTCATGTCATCTAAACAACAATGCTATGAGAGTGATACTGTTGTTATTTCGTTTTACAAATCAGGAATAGGAGTTCAGAGAGTTTTTAATTTGCTCGCTGCCATCCGGCAGAGCTGGGATGCAAATACAAGCCTCTCTTATCTGCATTTCTCTGCACTGTTTACCTGGGTCCCTGTCTGTACCCTGGTACAATGCCTGTGTTGCCAGGCTAGACACTCCCTGGTCATCTATTGCTAGGTCCATCTCTAAAGGCCTATCACACCTAGTGAGCAGCTGGGGCCTGGCACTCTCCAAACTCTACTCCAAAAAGGCATCAGGCTGCCCTGGGCAAACCCAATGATCTCCACCGCCAATGATCCCCAACGTATGGACCAAAGATGACGTGCTACAGAACCAAGGGAGGCCCTTGTTTAAATGAATAAGCAAAATGTGTCATGTGCATACAATGAAATATTACTCAGCCATGAAAAGGAGTACGGTACTAGGACATACTATAACATGGGTGAACCTCAAAGCACTATGCAAAGTGAAATATGCCAGATGCAAAACGACAAATGCTGGATGATTCCATCTATACGAAATATCTAGAGTAGATAGACCCACAGAGACAGACAGCAGATTAGTGATTGCTAAGGGCTGGGGAGGAATGGGGACGGAGAGTGACTGCCTAATGGATACAGGGTCTCCTGATGAAAATGTTTTGGAACTGGATAGAGGTGAGAGTTGCACAAAATTATGTGTACTAAATGGCAATGGATTGTTCACTTCAGGATGGTTAAATTTACTATGTCATCTGAAGGTTACCTCAATTTATAAAGGTGGGGGCAACAACCTACGAAGCCTAAATATTTGGACCCAGAAATGTCCTTTTATACAAGATTCCGCATGATACTGGTGCATGCTACCATTTGTAAAACATTGCTAAAAATCTCCCAGTCTGGCTACATAGGACAATCCTCCAAAAGAGGCCAAAAATTAAAAGTTTTTTTTTCAAAGCTTGGTTTTAAGAACACAAATCCTAAAGCAAAAGCGTGGTTATAACCAGCACAAAAATCCCCAAAGCAAGGTGGCATCACTGATCTGCCTGATACCATTATTTCCAATTGGCAAGGAATTCAGAGGGTTCACCCGGACCCACGTACATCTGTCCTGCCTAGTCACTGGGATGGGGGAAATGAGGACACAAAGCAGGGGGCAAGGAGGGAACGGTGACATATGTGAAGAAGGACAAACACAAGGCCACAGCAGGAGGGATCTTGGCTAATCGACATGACCAGGCAAAGCAATGGCATTGCTCCTGCATAGCCCTGAACGAAAGCAAACAGGAATCAATGGGCTAAAAACCATGGATTCAATAAAGCTATTAAGTCACAGCAATTCCTTTTTTTTAAAATTTAATTTAATTAATTTATTTTTGGCTGCATTGGGTCTTCGCTGCAGTGCGCGGGCTTCTCATTGCAGTGGCTTCTCTTGTTGCGGAGTACAGGCTCTAGGTGCGTGGGCTTCAGTAGTTGTGGCACACAGGCTCAGTAGTTGTGGCACACAGGCTCAGTAGTTGTGGCACACGGGCTCTAGAGCACAGGCTCAGTAGTTGTGGCACATGGGCTTAGTTGTTCTGTGGCATGTGGGATCTTCCTGGACCAGGGCTCAAACCCGTGTCCCCTGCATTGGCGGGCAGATTCTTAGCCACTGCTCCACGAGGGAAGCCACAGCAATTCCTTTTGAGGCAAATTAATCCTTCCTTGGCTATATCCCCTGTTGCTCCCAAGACTCACTACTCGCAAGGAATTTGGGTGTCATGGCTCCCAATAAAGTCTTTGTCATCGTTTGTCTCCTGCCAGCCATTTTATCCCTGTGGCAGGGGGACTCCTTGGCGTTGTCCGTCTTCCATCAGCACATTGTTCTTGTTACAACCCTAAGTCAATTGCTTTATGTTGCAAGGGAAACCAGTTAATCTCACCTGCTAACACCTAACAAGGGGCCAGACCTCTTGATGGTTAGTGATGCTGTTGGCACCCTTCCCAAGGAAACATATCAAGTTACCACGTGTTCCTTTGCTCATGAACACAGTAGGGAGACTTACCCTGTGACAGGTGCTGTATTAACAATATCATATGTATTTGTCTTATTTCATTCCTGCAATGGCCCTTTGAGATAGGCACTATTGTGTCCATTTAGTGCACGAGGAAACCGAGTCTTAAATGGTTTAGTAGCTGTTCAATGTCTCAGGACTCCAAAGCCTGCCTCGTGACCACCATGTTATACTGTCTCCATGTGCCTCCCCAGTGGAAACCCTCCAGGACTCCAGGAAATGACCGAGTCCAATCCTGCCCACCACCCACTAGCATCAGAGAGGATGGCTGAGAGCATCAGACACACAACGAGGAGTGGACTTCCTCCCAGATACAAAGTCTATGTTCTGAGAGACCCAGACGAATAGACGTCCACAGTCCCCTGGGCTCTTACCAGCCGAAACTGTCATTAGCACCAAGCCAAGCAGGAGAGAATGGCGGAAATATTGCAGGTGAATGAGTACTAGGGACCAACAACCTAGATTGGCTACAAGGAAAACTCTCATGCAATACACGACAGTAAATTCAAGCCATCGCTTCGGAGTTGAACAAGCTGGGTCCTAATTCCCGGCTCCTCCTTTAATTTGTAGTACCTCTGGCAGTTTTGGTCCTGCTGAGAATCCACATTCCCATTTGTAAATTGGAGATGTGTATCTCACAGGGCAGCTAGGAAGAATGAAGGGGGTATTCCACATAAGAGCATTTACCACATGCCTGCCTCAGAATGAATTCTTAAATGCTAGCTGTCAGTATTATTCCCAAGACCAGACCACTGTCAGGCCAACACAATACACACACGCTGCCTTAGGCCTGCCTGGCAAATTTAGAATCTGTGCTCACAGAAACCTGACTGTTCTTTCCCACTAACCAGTGTGTCCCTATAGCTACTTCAACTCTCTGCCCTGAGTTTACCCAGCAGCTAAACAGGGATAATAGTATTGTCTACTTGCTAGGTTTGTGGTCTGGAATATTAAAAAGAGAAAGATCTGGGCTTCCCTGGTGGCACAGTGGTTGAGAGTCCGCCTGCCGATGCAGGCGACACGGGTTCGTGTCCCGGTCCGGGAAGATCCCACATGCCGCGTAGCGGCTGGGCCGGTGAGCCATGGCCGCTGAGCCTGCGCGTCCGAAGCCTGTGCTCCGTAACGGGAGAGGGCACAACAGTGAGAGGCCCGCGTACCGCAAAAAAAAAAAAAAAGAAAAAAAAAGAGAAAGATTTTAGTGACAGCCTGGTTCCTGATTTTACAGGTAAGATCACCCATCGTCATGCCCTCTTTGCCCAGAGTTTTAGACTCCACCATTTTGCTGTCCCAATACTGCAAAATATGCTGATTGGGCATTAATCCAGTGTTTTAAAACTGAGCAGGGCAGAGCCAGAGGTGAGCGCAGAAACAGCCAAAACTCCCCTCTCACGGCACTTGGAGCCCCCGGCCACTAGGGGCCGCTAGTAAGCCACAGAAAGCTGGAAGGATACCTACCTGGCAGGTTTTCAACACCGAGGTTCTTATTTAAATGGCTTCCTGGACTATCAGAAATCCAGCTCAGGGACCCTTGCAAGGAAGGTTGGCTTTATTTTCCATAAGGGGGTTAACCCGTTTCCCCCTGAGGTTGGAAGAAAAGGAAGATGGGCTATAGCTGCTCCCACCTAGTCTGTGAGCCACAAGGCTGGTGGGGGAGGAAACACCTGTGTGGCAGCACTGTGAAGATCCTTCACCTGCAAGCGTTGCCCGAGTGCCCAGTGACTGAAATCCCTTTAAATCTTATAAACTCTGTAAACTTCCAAAGCCCACTGATAAGTGTAGAGTTTCAGGGAAGGGGCCACACGTCAGGCCACTAGTAAATGCTATTACATAGGAAAAGGAATCCGCGCACAACGAGGAAAAAGCGTGCAAACCTAGAGTTACCAGATGCAGGTTTGAATTCTAGCTTAGCCAGTTACTAGCTGTGAAGCCTCGGACAAGTTACTTAACATCTCTGAGCTTTAGTTTCCTTTAAAAGCCCTACTTCATGGGCTTTTTGCGTGGGTTTAGTTGAATGAGATAACGTATACAAAATTTCTGACGTATTGAAAGACTAAGTAATTAGCTGTTATTCTTCTTTCTTCAGGTCAAAGTAAGCTGCACTCAAGGTCTGGAGAGCAGGCATGCTGGCAGGGGCTAGGGGTTTAGGAAGAGGAACGGGGGTGACAAGGAGAGTTTAAAAGGCCGGAGGAGACCGACATAGGTGTCTCCAGTTCACTGACGTCCAGATAAAGCGAGTCAAGAAGCTTCAAGATGCGTGTTCACATATTCAGAATTCTTTTCCCGTTGTGTGTTTGTAGCGTGTGCCACG
This sequence comes from Phocoena phocoena, assembly GCF_963924675.1. Taxonomy (NCBI): domain Eukaryota; kingdom Metazoa; phylum Chordata; class Mammalia; order Artiodactyla; family Phocoenidae; genus Phocoena; species Phocoena phocoena. Next base: position 129,088,977 of record NC_089221.1, on the reverse strand, counting down.
CAGTGCGTGTGTGAAGTTAGCGGTGGTATAACGAGGGCTCAACTTTACATCCCAGATGCCAGAAAATGGGTAAAGTCCCCTGGAGGCAGGACACCTGAGGCAAAATGAGACTAGAAAAAAATATCAGTTGTCAGAGAGATCAGGAAAAATTAGGGAGCCTCTAAGACTACCCAGTTCCGGATCCCACGCTGGGAGAAACGCAAAGTGAATCAGAGCACATCCACAGGGGAGCGAGTGCCTTGGGTGGGGGACACAAACAGTCCCCAAAGATGAGTTGAAGAAACGTGGAATGCTCCTCTAGAAACCCAAGAAGGTAAAGCGTGTGTGTGTGTGTGTGTGTGTGTGTGTGTGTGTGTGTGTGTGTGTATGTACTGTACGTACTGTGCATCTTTTAGGGGGAAAGGATGGATCTATAGCTTTCATCAGATTCTCATGACCTCAAATAAGTTAAGAATCCCACATATAAACAGTAACAGCTAATATTTATCAAACAATTACTAAATACCAAGCACTGGGCCAAGTCCTTTATGCGAGTCATTGAATCCCCATAAGAACCCTCAAGAGGCAGTATAGCCGACTACGAATGCAGGCTTCGCAGCCTGCCAGCCAGCCTTAGTTTATATCCCAATTCTGTCACTAGCTAACTACGTGACCTTTGACAACTCACTTTCTCAGTTTCCTACTCTGTAAAATAGGGATAATAATAACTTCAAACGGTGTGTATGGGGATTAAGTTAGTACCCATCAAGCTCTTAGAACAGTGTGTGACAGATACTGTACAACTCTTCGCTATTTTATGACATGCTGATAAATGTTTTAAAACTGGCCCTTGAAGAAAATAAAGCTCTAATTACAGTAGTATTGAATATTTAACAATTTCTGTGGTGTAAATATTCCCAACGTGGCCAATTTCAAGCTATCAAACTAAAATCAATCAGCTCACAGAAATTCTAAAAATTTAACAATCAGCTTTCATAAGATGATACAAGCAGGCTCCAGCACACCACTATATTAAAGTTCATCTCTCTCTCTCTCTGTCTTTCTGGCCCCCCCCATCTCTCTCCTTCTCTCTTGATGATCGTAGATGGCCAACAGATGTCTTCCTGGCTCCTTGAAAGAGTGGAGTTTACGTAGAATTGGGAGAAGCCAAGTTCATATTCTGTTGGAGGTGACAGGTTAGATAAAGGGAATTTAAGGGAAGCTGACAAGAGAATAGAACCTACTTGGGTCAAGGAATGTTTCTGCAAATGGTAGACATGGATTTTCCTTGGGGTGAGGAGGAAATCAATAGCTACCATGTATTGAGGGCTCATTACATGCAAGGTCCTTTCTCTCCATTCTTTCGTTTAATCTTCACAATAGCCCCTGAGGTGGGTGGTACTAGGTGGTCCTTGCCCCAGGTTCACAGAGGAGGGAAGGGGAGCTCTAAGACATTTAAGAAATCTGCCCAAGGATGTGTGGCACGAGGGAACCAGCTGAGGGTGGAGCCCAGGACTGTGTGACTCTAAAGTCCTCACTTGGCCCACTTAGCATCCAGGGAAGGCCACTGATAAGGGTGGCAAGGAGCATCTGTGAAACTCCCTGGGTAAATTCTAAGGAGGGATCCTCAACTTTCACCATCTTTCCAGCAGCCTGCTCCAGAAAGCCCCCTTGCAGATGAATTCTTTAAGCTCCTCCATGAACAGAAGGCTCCCCCAGCCACCCAAATCTCCAGGACCTTTCTGCTGCTGCTGCTGCCATGGGGTTGCTCTCCCATGGTGGTTCTCTGGGACTATAAGTATCCCCCGCCCTTATCCCACAGAGTTAGTTCAAGTACTCAACTTGAGGCCATTTTGGGAAACGGCAGCTATGGAGTCACAGTCACATGACCTACAAAGACATGGAAAAATGTTAAGCTTCCACCATCCGTGATGGATATTTTCTTTTTATTCCTCTAAAGGGGCCATACAGGATATAATTAGGATGACAGTTTCAGGAATGAGATCTTTCATTTCCAGTCCTGGCCGTGTCATTTGTAAATGATGTGACTTTGAGTGATTTACACCATCTCTTTGTGCCTCAGTTTCCTCATCTGTAAAATGGAGATGAGCATTCCAAAGCACTATTGAGAGTATTGAATAAAACAATATTGAAAGGGGTACTAAAGGGGACTTAAAGTAATATTGTGAACATATCATACACTCAATAAATGTTAACTATTATAGTCTGACCATAGATCCATCTTCCAAATGCAATTTAGGGGAACTTACTGGGCCCCCTCCTCTCATTCTGAAACTCTGGTCCTAAGACTCCTTAACTTGCTTTTATTTAGCCCCGAAGAGTGGTTCACAAAACTTTGAGAAGTTGCTGATCCCTTTGTAAAGTGGAAGCTATGTATCCTCTTTCCAGTGAAATACACATATGCAAATTTTACATATAATTCCCAGAGAATATCTTGACTCCCAGAAGCCCATCTTCCGCCATGCCCACCAGACTAAAATTCTCTGTCTTCCACTTAAATTTGTCCATCCTTGATTTGGCTCCCAGATCCTTGCCTCTTCCTGCCTTTTCTATTGCCCCCTGCTTTCTCTGATCCTTACTACTCATGCAAGGGTTTTGCAGCCTCCCCTTCTTGCCTGCCTCCAATCCCTTATTAACTAACATAGCTCTGTCATGCAATGGTAACCCCCATAACCACTAAGAATCAAAATAATTTGGTCCATACTTTCAAGTATACATTGACAGGGCCAGAGAGAACTGTCATACTGTACAGAGAAGATCCTGAATTATCTTCCCTTCTAACAACCACAATTCCTTAGACTCCAGTTTACATGCCACCATATCCACTGTTGCCTTTTCTGAAGCCACCTCTCTATCCATAATAATACTTTCAGCACCATTATGTAAGTTGAACAAGCTCGATACTGTAGCAACCTGTCTGCCACGAAGGATAAGCCCAAAATATATGTCTTCCAAAGGCAACACTTCATTGGGATCTAGGCTGAAATTTAGCAAGTCCCCAGAGATAATACACTCTCCCTAGAAGTAGAGAGCGTGTTTAATGAGTACAAAGATCACAGCCTTTTTCATGTCATGCAGATCTTGTTATACGTGTGACCATCGGCCAGCCCCTCTGAGCCTTGCCTTAGTCATCTGTAAAATGGAAGTAAGAATACAAGTAAGGGTGGTGGAGAGCACTGAATAAGAAAGCCTACATTTAGCGCTCAGCAGTCGTTCACTAATTGAACACCTATTTATTGAGAACTTGCTATGAGTTGGCCATCATGGCGAGAATGAGAATCTCACTTTGAGAAAGATACAGTGCCTCCCTCAAGTTGCTCCCAGTGCTTTTGGGAAAACAGATCTTGCCAACTCTGTGTTAGAAGAACACACAGGACGCTCTAGGAACCCAGAGAGAAGGGACACAGAAACATGCTTTGCACACAGCAGACACTCAGCAAGTGTGACTTTTTTTCCTCTCTTAGATGACAGGTAGACCCTCCAGTAACTAAATCAATGATCTTTTTACAGATGACGCCCCAGAAGGGAAGTTCTTGGTAATACCTGGCTTCTCAGACACAAGCGGCTGACACTTCCTATCATCCACCCAAAATGCAAGGGAGAGAAATCACCCAAGCTTTGTGAGACAGAGGACAGAGAACCATTTAGACCAAGCGAGTGGAGCCCAACTGCTCACTGCATTCGTTAGAGCACTGACTGCTCTCATCCTGTGGTCAGGAGAGCAATAAGAAAGCAAGCAGCCAGGAAGATTAATCAGGACCCAGAGAATTTCAATAAAATGTTATTAGAAGTCAGCACCAACTGTGGAGAGGAGAGGAGGTGCAGCCTCTGGGGCACTGGCTCCTGTTTTAATTGGGTGACTAAGGTCTAGCCAGTCCAAAAAAAATGCCCCGCTGATTCCTAAGCTTGGCTTGTGGGTGGTGCTCATTTTGCCTACAGCAGAATCGCATTCTTAGCTCTTCCTCAGCCCCTACCCTGCCCAACACCTGCCCTGCTCTGCTTTTATTAGTAACCCCCTGCCCTCCATTCCACAGGCCCCTACTTATAGTACATTTGTGGCCCTTTCTGGGGCAGACAAGTACCGAGTATTAGAAATCAAAGAACTAGGTCCCAATGTCTGCTTCTAACCCACCACAGAACCATGATCAAAATCTACCTCCTCATTAGATCTCAGTTTTCTCATTCGTACAAGGGGGGCACTGGAATAGATCTTTCCTAATTTTTGCTGTCTGTCCACTGTCCTTGATTCTAAGAAGTGCACACATACCCTGTGATTTTCAATAAAAGGGTTTTAATAACAGTTGCACTCCTAGAGCTGATATTAGAGGACCAAAAGGTCTTCCTTTATTCTTTGCCGCTCCCAGCAAAAACTCAAACTTGAATAAAGAAGCTGGATTCTTTGCCAGCTTGATACGAACCAGCTTTCCCTTTGGATCTTCCTATTCAACCCTCCACCGGATTCAGTGATTTCAACACCCGGCCTTGCCTTACCTGTATTGCTAGGACAGTTCCTTGCATGTATGTAGTGCTTTGTTCTTTAAAAGGCTGCCTCACCTATTATATTTCTTGACCTTCTCAGGACTTCCCATCTTATCTATAAGGAAACTGAGACTGCGAAAACATAACTGAATAGCTAACGTTATGTATCAATTAAGTGATAGTCTAGACCGAGACTCAATCTTAAATCACTGCTTTTTCCACTGTATTACAATACCCTGCTTAGACAACTCTGAAGACGTTCCAAAACTAACATTCTGACAGTGTGAGATAGTGAGAGGATGAAACTAATTTAAAAATTACTAATTAATACAGATTTTTTAAATAACTGAGAAGTGGACAAAAGCATAGGAAGGCCAAAGGCCAGATAAATAAGGGAAGAAAAGAAAGAATAATTTTTTGGTGTCACCAAAGAAAACGACACCAACTATAATGGAGGTGGATCAGCTTTTTGGCACCAGGAAAAAATATTGCAAACACAGCTTTGATATTAAATTTTTTAGAAAGAGCAATGTAAGGATTTTGTTCCTCGTCTTTTAGCTTTATATTTGCTCTTTTATTAATATTCTGTGTTTCATAGTTACGAAAAAACCGTCTACAGCATAGTGAAAATAAATTGCTAACATCAGCACTTTCTCTTCATAGCTGAGTCCCAGGTTGGTAATGTTTTTCTCCCATAAAACCATAATGCCATAAAATTTAAGGTTATTAAGTTGCAGGTGAATAATTCATGAGGCAATTATGAAACATTTATGATGGAATATTACGAGCATCCGCATAAAAGAAAACATTTGGGGTCGCCAAATTGACAAACTTTGGTAGCTATTCTTAGATTTCTCTTGAGGGGTGTACATGGGTGTTCTCTGCTGCCTTGGGCCTTCAGAGATGGGCTAAAGTCCCTCCAAGAGGTGTCTGGAACATCCTCCAATAACTCAGTTGGACGTCTCCTGCAGTGGATTGCGACAGCTGGTGTCACGATCCACTGCAGGAGACATAAGTACTGGCTGAGGTCAATAGTAATGGTGCAAGGAACAAAACCTTATGCAGGGCATACTCTGTGCCAGGCCCTGTGAAAATCACTTCACATGTATTATGTCTCTAATTCTCACGATGACCCTCTGAAATCAATAGTCTCTCTATCGGCCCCATTATACAGACCAGGAAACTGAGGCTCAACAAGTTTAATAATTTACCAAAGATCACATATCTAGCAAGAGGCAGAGCTGGGATTCCAACCCAGGCAGTCTAGACCTTCAGCCCCCACTCTTAAAAGCCATGGTGTTGTTAAGACTGCCAGGCAAGACAATGTCTGGAGAATGACAAATTGTGACATCATTAATGTATCATTTACACACAGTGTTTCCTGTTCTTCGAAGTACTTCCACAGGCATTATTCCATCCTCACAAGGTTCTGTAACATTATTGTTGGATATTGTTGGACAGGTGTTATTGTCTCCATTTTTCAGAAAAGTAAACTGAGGTCCAGAAAGTTTGAATGACCTGGTCAAGGTCACATAGCAAGTTAGTAGAGACATTACAACTAGAACTTGAAGGCTTAGTCATAATGATGCATCCACCATAAAATAACAGAATTGGAACAGAGTGTCCTTGCTAAATGTCCCACCCAACACAGTGTCTCTGAAAACAGACCACCCAGCCTCTATTTGAGCCTCTCCAGTGATAAGGAGCTCTGTGTATAATGCAAAAATCCCTTCCACTGTTGTAAAACTAGAAACTTTTTCTTCTCCTGAGCCAGTATTTACCTCCTCACAACTGACTACTGTTTTATCTGCAAGGACATAAATCTTCTCCCTTCTTCTCCTAGCAGTCACATGCCCCCTCCCTACCATGGTTTCTTTCCCCATCACTTTTAGCTTATCATCCCGGTCCCAGGATCTTCAGTTATTCTTTACAGAATATGTTTTTGACCTACCCTCTTTCTTAGATCTCTTCCTAGATGTGCCCTATTATATTAATACTCTCCTTCCAAACAAAACTGAATCCCATCTCCGGGGACATCTGTTTGGAGTTAGGGTACCCGTCCACCCTTCAGGGAGCTGTAACCATCCCTCCCCTATTGATACAGGTGAATCTAGCTAAGACCCCATTAACTATCGTCGTAATGCATTTACATGAACTTGCTACTGCACCCCAAAACTTTTTCATTTGAACTGCTATCGAACTAAGTTGCTTTTGTCGTGTCTCCCCACTATACACATTTCTTTCATCTCCTGTAACACATGGTAACCTCAAAACATCTATGGGCAGGACAGGAATAAAGACACAGATGTAGCGAATGGACTTGAGGACACGGGGAGGGGGAAGGGTAAGCTGGGACGAAGTACGAGAGTGGCATGGACATATATACACTACCAAATGTAAAACAGACAGCTAGTGGGAAGCAGCTGCATGGCACAGGGAGATCAGCTCTGTGCTTTGTGTCCACCTAGAGGGGTGGGATAGGGAGGGTGGGAGGGAGGGAGACGCAAGAGGGAAGAGATATGGGAACATATGTATATGTATAACTGATTCACTTTGTTATAAAGCAGAAACTAACACACCATTGTAAAGCAATTATACTCCGATAAAGATGTTAAAAAAAACCAAAAAAAACAAACATCTTCCAGTGAGGGCAGAAGTAGCATTCTCAATGCCATCCCATTTGTCTGCATTCGCTCTGCCATGCTGAGCAGCGAGCATGGCCTGAGCCTCTGAGGATGTCCAAAGTGGTCCAAGGAAATGGAAAAGTGCCTACTGGGGAACTGGATGAACCATCCTGTGTTGTAAGTTAACTGTGTTCTATTAGATTCTCAACATGACGCAGCTGTGTTTTAGAGACCAGCAGCTGATCACTGCCTGCCTGCTAGAGTGATGGGCCGTCTACTCTTCAGAATGAGAGGGATCTTAAAGACATCTTATCCAAACTTCCTGTCTTGTAGGAAACGGAGGCCCAGAGAAGAGAAAGGACCTGCCCAGTCAGTGTTAAATGTGGGACTCAAGCCCAGGCCTCAGGACTCCAAGCCACACTGTGGTCCATTTGAATCTTAGGGATCATATGGTCCAATACCTCATTTATAGGTGAGCAAACTGAGCACAAAGAGAGAAGGTCACCCAGCTCAGGGGTTCTCAGAACAAAGACCAAACCCAGGTTTTATCACCAGTGCTTTTCAATGAAAAAAAAAAAAGAAAGAAAATGTTATCTTCTGCATTCGGCACTGAGGACATCCAGCCCACATCACAGATCATAACACTCATATCATTTGACTTCTTTCAGTAATATAGGCATTTCGCAGTGATAGCCAGGTCTCATCTTGACTATTACCCCACTGTTGCATGTTACCCAATAGAAACAGCCATACTTGATTCTCTCGGTCACCACAAGGTCCTTGTTAAATGAGGACATCAGGGAGGAGAATTTCAACTCAAGGTGGAAATGACAGAGAAATCCACCTGCACCCTAAGTCAGCAACTTCCACCTGCCCATCAATGATGTTAGCCTAAGACTTCACTCAAGTGAAAATTCCACACTGAAAGCCCAAAGATGAGAACTCCATAAACAACTCTATCACAAAAGCTGCAATAACATCACTTGACTGTCAATATTCTGCAAATAATACTCAGTTGCCAATATTCTTCAAGCAAAATTCGATTCCTCATTCTCTTCAGACAGCATTCTGTTACCAACTTTCTGGCACAGATACTCATTTTTCTGCCTGTTTTCTCTGGATGTCAGGACAATCAGCATCTCCAGATAGAATTACATACCCATGCTTAGGGGTTAAGCCAAAAGATGCTGTTGAGTAAACAAAGAAGGATGAACAGGTATCAGTGGAGGAGACTCAAGAGAGACTTGGGGTGGAAATTTGCCCAACACGAATCTTAAACTACATTCATCTTACCTAGGTGGTACATGACTAATATTTTTTTTTAAGTGGAAAAAAAAAAGGAATCTGCTTTCTTTCACATTTTTAAGGTCAAGGAAATATCTGTAATTGTTCACATCAAAAATAACATTTTGAGTCTAAGGCCATACCACCCTGAACGTGCCCTATCTTGGCTGATCTCGCAAAAAATATCATTTTGATTGGCCATGACGGGAGTGCGGGCTGATGTGGTTATAAGGGAGGTAAGCCCACCTCCACCTCCCTCGTGGCCACTGTCAGGTACCCACCACTAAGACAAGGCAAAGGACAAAAACAATGAAGCCAGGTGGCCAGCCAGTTCTGGAATTTCCCACGAAGGTTCCCAGCTCTGTACTTTTCCGCCAGCTTCCAACCCCACGTGGAGGCATTGCAATTCCCTACACGCAGACAACAGGAGATAGCACATGGATTCCAAGCAGATGAGCTTGCGTCAGAGAGCTCTGGCAATAAAGCTCAGGTTAAACAAAGCCATCTGCAGCGTGCAGCACGAGGGATTGATTACCCAGCCAGCACCTCTGAAGAAGGATTAGTAAGACTCTATTGTGGGGATAGCAGAATCTTAATTGAAAGCCAAGTTGCTATATTTGCATCCCTAGAGAGAATCTGGGCCTGCAACTTTCCCAAATGGTGAGCTGCTGTCACTTTAAGATTCAAGCGCATCTTAACAGTTCTGAGCACACAGTATTGCAAGCATACTTTCTTCTCTTATGTTCCTCCCAATACCTAACTGTGGATCCAGAGAGTGGAATCTCACATTAGCGCAGACATTATAGCAGCCCCCATCATCTGCTTCTGATTTTCAATTACATTAGTATAACACACTTAAAATCCGTCTTTTATTTAGAAAGATAAACAGCAGTTTGGTAATTTCATTGCTATGTCAATTTGCAAAGATGACTCAATTTAAACTCAGTGACTGGCCCACTGCCACCATCCCAGCCAGCGGCAAGCTGTCTAAAGGGACAAGAGAGGTGCCAGCTGAGTCTCCTGGGTGGATGATACAGCTGGCAGGAAACCTCCCCTCATCTCTCCAGCTGTCCCCTGAGATGCACTGGGGGTTTTCTCAGCATCTAAAACCCAGACTTAGAAACAAAGATTGATTTTTTTTTTCTTATTTTTTTTCCAGCTGGTTTGCATGTAGCTAATATTACTTAGATATCTATGATGCGTCTGGCACTAAGCTAAGTGTTTTTTACACACTGGCTCATTTGATGTTCATGACCGTCCTTTGGAAAAGCTGTTATTATCCTCCATTGAAAGGGTGAGAAGATAGAAACTTAGAAAAATTAAACGACATGAGCAAATTCTCACATTTTGTAGTCCCAGTGCAGTCCCAGGTTGTCTGTCCACAGCTGACATGTTTAACCACTGCTGTAAACTGACCTCTACTCCATTTACCTGGACCACCTCTAGCCTACATGGAACAAAATATAAACTCACTGTAAGTTTGTTAAAGAAATGAATGATTGGATGGCCTTGAACTTACTCCTGAAGTTGGCTGTATGTTTTGTACTGGTTAAGCCCTAATCCAGATCACATGGTGACTCAAATCGCAGCTTTAGACTGACTCTTCAAGTCCGGTTATATTACAGAACCACGTGATTCCAGTCCAAGGCTGACTCTTTACCACCCTACGTGCATCTTAGCCTGTGACGCTGCCCAGCTGAAAACCTTTCTTTCGACTCCCCAGACTCAAGCTTGTTCCAACCACAGGACCCTAGTTAAATTCTGTGCCTTCTGCCTGAACCATGTACATTTCCCTCTTCACCTTAAGTATGAGTTTAGTCATCATTTCCTCGGGGATGCCTTCCTGACTGTCTGGTCTGGATCAGGTTTCTTTACTAAAGACTCTTAAAGAATCACATCCCTTGTCTTTTACAACCTTATCTCCATCTACGATCATTCACACCTTGATGCCTGTTTCCTCTGCCACACCGCGTGTCCCAGGACAGCAGAGAGCGCATCTCTTTCAGGACGACAGTGAATCCCCAGCGTCCATAGTAGCACCTGGCTTATGTCAATAAACATTTGTCAGTGATGGTCTAGACCATGTCTTCATCACAGCCACAGGCCTTCAACCCTGGCCATGAATTGGAAATTCACATGGTTCAAAGTTATCAAGTATGCATGTTAGTACAACTGAGTGAAAGTAAGAAATTACAAAAGAATAATTCAACTTGTAGGTTCTACTCATATTGAATGATCTTTCAAAATGAAAGCAACACATTAAATTTAAAAATCTAGAGCTTCAACTCATGTATCAGTGAAACACAAGAGATGTTTTCATTGGTTCAGCATATTTCTCATCCTCTAAATTTCTTTCCCACTCCTCTTACACTATGTCTAAAGGACTCATGGTAAGTAAAGATATGATTACTGCTTGTCTAAAGGAAATTCTGTTATATCAAATTCTAAGGGATAGCTCAAATTATTTTGTTCAACAAAATTTTGTTGTAGAAGATATGTATTAAGTATCATTAAGCCATTCACTAGGGCTGGAACTAGATGCACTATACAGAAATTTTCATTGCAAGGTTGCAAATCTTTTGAAATAAGATTTAGTATGTAAATAATTTTGGGAGAAGATAAGCTGGGGGAAATGACTGAGTGATGTGTATACTTGCATTGCTGAATTAATTACTTAATTCATCAAGTATTTATTGGGTGTCTGCGCTGTGCCTAGCACTAGGCTACGTTATTGAAAAACAATCCTTTTCTCAGCAAAGCACTTTGGTTTGGTTATGTGCACTCTGTATAAGGCAAGGAAATAAGCAAAGAAAAAGGTTTTCGTTGCTTTGCTCAAAGGTCACACGTGCATAACCAGTGCCAGAGAGAGAAGCCTGTTTTCCCAGCAAGCCTTCTCCAGGGCACTTAGGGTGGAGGGAGGATGAGTCTGCAGCTGGGGCTGAGCTTTAGGCCATACCTGGGGTCAGAGGTTCACCTTATGAAAACAGAAACTCTCTCTGGCTTGTAAGGAAATCAAACCATTAGGTGTTCTTTTACTTTGTGTAGGATAAAACAGAACACAGGGGATCAGGGTTGTCATTGGCTCAACAAAGGGACACAATCTTTAGGGTAGAAGCAGCACCAATGAGGAGTCAGGAAATCTGAGCTCCTATCCTGTCTGGGCCACTGACTCTCTTGGGTCACTACTGCCTCTCTGTAGTGGTACCTCTGTGGGCAGCCACGGGGTCCCCAACTGTAAAACCAATGGATTGGACCGCTGCAGTGATTCTCACCCTTGGTTATATGTTGGAGTTACCTGGGGGGCTTTAAAAAAAAATAAAACATTGATAGCCTGACCCCAATCCCAGAGATTCTGATGACATTTATGTGGGGTAAGCCCTCCAGCACTGGGAGTTTTAAAAATCTCACCAAATAATTCTAATGTGCAGCTAGGAGGTCTGGGGGGCCCCTTTCAGCCCCAGTAACCACTGGGCTAGGAGGTCCGGGGGGCCCCTTTCAGCCCCAGTAACCACTGGGCTAGGAGGTCCGGGGGGCCCCTTTCAGCCCCAGTAACCACTGGGCTAGGAGGTCCGGGGGGCCCCTTTCAGCCCCAGTAACCACCGGGCTAGGAGGTCTGGGGGGCCCCTTTCAGCCCCAGTAACCACTGGGCTAGGAGGTCTGGGGGGCCCCTTTCAGCCCCAGTATGCCATAACTTTACAATGTAAGACAGTAGTGCTCAAACTTTCACATGCCTAAGGATCACCTGGGAAGCCTATTTTAAAAACACATTTCTCACCATATGATATCACTTATACATGGACTCTAAAGTACGATGCAAATGAACATATCTGTAAAACAGAAACAGACTCACAGATATAGAAAAGAGACTTGTGGTTTTCAATGGGGTCGGGGGGAGGGAAGGATTCGGAGTTTGGGATTAGCAGATACAAACTACAGGACGGATAAACAACAAGGTCCTACTGTAAAGCACAGGGAACTATATTCAGTATCCTGTGATAAACCATAATGGAAAAGAATATGAAAAAGAAAAATATTCTCTATTAAAAATCAACCATTAGAACTGAGCCGTGATAAGAAGCTCTTAATCGGATGAATTTTCACTGTAGTAAATTTTTAAAATTCATTTCAGCATGTATTTACTTTTGGAATATGGATTCCCTTTGTAATTAAGCCCCATTACAACTAAGTCAAATAAAGATGATCTAAATAATGAAAAAAATACATTTCCAGGGTCCATCTGTAGCGATTTCAATTCTGTAGGTTGGAGCTGGGCCCCAGGAACCCGCATCTTAAAGCACCCCAAGTCCCAGGAATACACCGTGAGACACACTAATCTCAACATTAGCTCACAGGCAGCGCTTCATTTCTCATTATCATCGTAATCATCAAACAGGCTTTCAGACCCAAAGCTCACAGCTAGGAAGGATAATGGTTAAGGCAGAGCTGCCCAACCGCCAGAATCAGGCTCATAGCTTGGCCTATCACGGGCCCGACAGATCGCAGGAGGAGGGCCCCTTGGTTTTTTTAGGAGGGATAACATGGTGCTGCAGTATGCCACTGCAGAGGCAGAGACAGCCCAAGAGTGATGGTGCACAATGCTGCAGAAACCTACCATCACCTGAGCATCTTGTGACATCAGCAGCGATGCCACTGGCCATTATCAAATCATCCAGGGTGCCGAAGATTGATTTACAGCCATAGAAACGATGCCTGCCATCTCTGGGTGCACTGGCAGGAAACGAGTTCCAAAAGCCGACTGTAATTTAGCATTCATTTGCATTTTTAAATTAGTTAGGCTGTGGACCGTTGCAAAGCAATGACAGGGAATTTTTATAATAATTAGCCTTGTGGGATGGGGGGGAAGGGAGGAAGGGAATGGCCCTGCCTCACGATTTCACTAGAAGGAAAAACACCATTCAGCATCTCAGGTCACCAGATCTGATTATGATTTCCTGGTCCCCACTGTCCTTGTGGACCATGGCAGCTTCTCCAAAATCTCAGCTGAACATTCTGTATCTGTCCTCCTTTGCTGCGGCAGGTCTGTATCTGCCCTCCTTTGCTGGGGCTAACTCCCCCCTCCCACCTTCCCTCCCTAAGTAGCCTAACTAGATTTCCTTATGTTGGCTGAATGCCACTACATTCCCTTTTGTTCTCTTTCTTTATGGCTGAATTCTTCTCCATTTTTTACAAATACTCAGTATGTGTCAACAGCATGATTTGTCTGCTAAAAATAACTGACATTGATAGAGCTCTTCACAGTTTGCAAACAACATTCTCATCCATTATCTCAAATGAGTCTCCCACCATTCTCTGGGAGGGGGTTAACCAGGGTAGCAATTATGGTCACATATTTTATAGACAAGAAAACTGAGGCTTGGGGAGGAGATCCAGTGACTTACCCAATGTCACATAGCTAGTAAATGGCTTTGCAAAGAATGGAATGGGATCTTTGAACTTCAAAATCTATACCAAGTTGTTTCAATCTCCAGATGCATTAGAATGGGTATAGGGCTCACAATAAAGAAGGGTAAAATTCTGCTGTCTGTACAGTTCAAATCATTCAAATGCAGCAAGGTACTCCCTCTCTGGGCACCATGCTTGAAGAGGAGTTTTGAGAAGGAAACTGCTAACTGGAAAAGCAAAGAAGATTTTTAAACCCTGTCATGCAAGGAATGACAGAAACTAGGAACACTGAATCTAGACAACACTCAGAAGGCTGATAAAAGCTATCTTCAAGCAACTGAAAGGGATTCACAGGAAAGAGAAGGCATTTGTTCTGTACGGCTACATAGGAATTGTAATAAGGCAAATTTCAACTTGGTATGAGAAAATCAGTACTGCACAATGGTCAAGGGCTCTGAAATCAAACTGCCTAGGTTCAAAACCCAGCTTCACAACTTCCACATGATTTGGGTCAAATTTGTAATTTCTACTCTGCAGTCTACTTACATGTACAAAAGAAAGATTGATGACTATATTGTAGGATTGTTGGTACCATCAAATAAACTAATGCAAACAAAGCCATCAACACTTAGTAAATATTCAACAGATGACAGTTATGGTTATATCTTTGTTTTGTACACTAACAAAAGAGCTCTACACTCATTTAACCCAGAACATCTAATAAGTAGATTTTGGTCCTCCATATATAGTTGAAGAATTGTTGCAAAATAGAGTAAGGGAAGAGTAAGCAATGAATAAATCTGCCTAGCCATAAGGAACCCTTGCTAACAGTTACCAGCCCATTGATTCCTTTCACTAAGGTGCTTTCTGGAGACCAGATGAATGAAATAAGTCATGTTGGTTTGAGTGACACATGGCCCAATCTGGGGAGAAACTGGCTGCACACTTTGACTGCTTTTATACAATACTGTTTTGGTCCTAGCTACTGTAATAAAACAAGGGAAGAAAATGCAGAATAATAGTAAAAATACATGTATAAAATCCAAAAAAAACTACTAGATGTACTAGATGTACTACTTCAATTAATAAGTAAATCAAGGGTGGGATAGGGAGGGTCCGAGGGAGGGAGACGCAAGAGGGAAGAGATGTGGGAACATATGTATATGTATAACTGATTCACTTTGTTATAAAGCAGAAACTGACATACGATTGTAAAGCAATTATACTCCAATAAAGATGTTAAAAAAATAAATAAGTAAATCAAGCGAGATCACTATATACAAGGTCAATCTACAAAAATCAGTTGAATTTTTATTTATTTGTAACATAGGAACTTACAAAAATAAAATTCAAAAGAGTATATCACTTGCAATATCATCAAGAACCACCAAATTCCTAGGAATAAATTTTATAAAAGATGTATAAACCTCTACACTAAAAATTACAAAACATTATTAAGAAAAACGGAAGAAGACCTTAGTAAATGGAGGAATATGTTCATGGATTGACATATTAGCATATTGTAAATATATCAATTCTCCCCAATTTGACCTACAAATTCAAAATTTCATCAGATTTTATAATGCCAATATGCTGCCTAATCCTAAAATTTACATGGGAATTTAAAATGCCAAGAACAGCCAAGGAAATCATGAAGAAGAAAAACAAAGCTCCAGACATATGCTACCATATTTCAAGACCTATTATAAAGCTGCGGAACACACACACACACACACACACACACACACACACACACATGTATGTACACATATACTATAATTTTGTTTTCTTTTATCTCTTGTTTTTAGTGTAGAGGGTTATGCATCTTTTGTTACATTTATGCCTAAAAATTTGATGGGTTTTGATGCTATCATAAATGATATACTCTTTTAATGTAGACATAGTGATTTCCTTGTACAGTATTTATGCATGAAAATAGCAAACTAATACATGGCAATGGTGGTACAGCAATTCAGTGGGTAGAGAATTTTTGAATCTAAAAGAAAGTAGATCAATTGGATATCCACATGGGGAAAATAAATCTTGATCCTTACTGATACATACCGTACACATACACACATACACACACACACACGTATAATCATTGCCAGGTAGATTTAAAATCTAAAGGTAGAAAAAAGAAACAATAAGGCTTACAGAAGAAAGTTTATAAGAACATCTTTATAATTTTGAAAACGGCAAAAATTTCTTAAACATGATTTGTGAAGTGCTAATCATAAAGGAAAAATAATGAATTAGAATGTATTAAGTTTAGAAATCTCTGTTCAGCAAAAAAAAACTTCAAGTGAAAAGCCAATACGCAGAGTAAGAAACAAAATTCACCAGGCACATACCTGACAAAAGACTCACACCCAGAACATATAAAGAACTTCTACAAATAAATAAGGACCGATAATCCAACAAAAAATAAAATACAAAAGACAAACAAGCACGTCACAAGAGGACACCTAAATAACCAATAAATTTATGAAATGATGCTCCACCTCTTCATCATTAATACAAATTTAAATCACAAAGAGATTTTATCATATACCCACCAGAATTTCTAAAAAGGGGGGGGGGGGTGGGAAAAACCCAGAATCAACAAAAATCCAAATGTTGAAAAGGATACTTAGCATCAATTGGAATTCTCAAACACTCCTGATAGGACTATCTATTAATATGAATACACTGTGAAATGATTAGGTAACATGTAATCTATGATTCAACAATGACACACTTAGGCATTAACTCAACAGAAATGCATACATGTGTTAACCAAAAATCATGTAAAAGGATGTTCATAGCAGCACTATTCATAATAGCTCCAAGTGGAAATCCCAAATGCCTTTCAACAGTAGAATTAATAAATCATGGTATAATACACAAAATGGAATTCAGCAATGAGAACAAACAAACTACAACTACATGCAATGACGTGGCTGAATTTCACAAATGTAATTTGAGGGAAAGTAGCCAAAGGGAATACTTACTTTTGTAGTTATATTAAACTCAAAAAGAGCTTAAACTGACCTATAATGTTAGAAATCAGGATAGAAAAGAGCATGAGAAGGGCTTCTGGAGCACTGGTAATTAATGTTCTGTATCTTGATCTGGTGTCAGTTATAAGGGTATGTTGATATTGTAAAAATTCATCAAGCTACACCCTTAGAATATTGGTACTTTGCTATATGCATGTAATATTTTCAATAAAAAGTTCCAAAACAACTAAAAAAGCATGAAGTAGGGGATGCCTTTTTGACTGGGACATGAGGTACTTGAAGGGGACTAGAGATAAATGAAACAAGAATTAATTGGGTCCAAATTGACATAGACCTCAATTGCCAGGTATAGATGTCCGGGCACCTTTCTCTAGACCAGGATGTGGGAAACTCCTTTGGTAAAGGACCAGATGGTAAATATTTTAGGTTTTGTAGGTCATAAGCTCTCTGTCAAAACCGCCCGCCCTGACACTGTAGCATGAAAGCAGCTGTAGATACTACGTAAATAGATGTGCATAACATTTCCAATAAAATTTTAGTTACAGAAACAGAAGGAGGGTCAGGTTGCCCATGGCTGCTCTGGACAATGAGAGCCATGAAATATTTTTGAGCACTTAGTGATGTGATGAGGGTTGTGCTTCCGGAAAAATCATCCTGAGAGCAAATATAGAGTAGAGTGATCAGGGAAAGCACAGCTTTCATCCAGAAAGACATAACTGGGGCAGAAGACCATGAACACAGGGAATATCAATAACATTTTTTTTTTTCCGCTTGATGTTCTGGGTGCCTCTGCAGCTGCTGTCTCATTCCCAAGGAGGAAATGGGGTGGAAGGCATGAACCCCACCTCCACCCCTCCCCCCTCCCCCGGACATACACAAATAAGAGTCATGATTATTTGGGCAGTCAGAGTCTCGCAAACTAATGGGGCTGTGTTTCCTAAGGATGGTGCTCTCGGAGAGAGACACACAGGATTGTTAACACTTCCTGGAGTGTTAACATCTCAGGATGTTTTCTCCTCTGGCATAGCAGCCAGGCCTTAGCTTTATCACACCTAAAATAGCTCAAGGGGAACTGCCCTGGCGGTCCAGTGGTTAGGACTTTGTGCTTCCAATGCAGGGGGCACAGGTTCAATTCCTGGTCGGGGAACTAAGATCCCACATGCCATGTGGCGTGGCCAAAAAACATAATTAATTTTTTAAAAACTAAAAAGAAATAGCTGAAGAGGACAATGGAAGAGGATGCCATCTTTCCACCTCCTCTCTCTCTCTGCTCCTTTCTCTTTGCTATCAGCAGATGTATAATACATTTCCATACTGCCATACTGGCAGGTATCTAAATCTGGGAGAAAGGTAGATCATTTGGACTTTACTTGCCCCTTGGACTGCCTCTAGCCTTAATAAGAGAAAGCTAACACCGGATCCAGGCCATCCTTACTGTGGGGTTTAAGATTAAAGTCCAGCTAAAAAGTCCAGACATTCTCACATATGTCTCTTTGAGGAATCTCATGGGAAGAGGGATAGCTGGACCAAAGCAGAATTTGTGTACTCCTGGGTCCTCTGGCCATATATAGTCACAGTCACTGCCCTTCACGGCACTGCAGTATCCCCTAACAGCTATCATTCCACTCACCAGGCAAGCAGAATTACACGACTGAAACTTCTAGACGATGGAGAAAATGGATTAAGAAAATGCATTCCTCTGTTTCTTCCTGCCTCTCCTCCTGAGTCCTTCCAGCCCCCTTTCCTCTACCTCTGTCCCTCCCCTTTTCACCACTGAGTGAATGAGACTGAGAGAGAAAGACAGAGCAGAGAGAACCAGCCTCTCCTGGAGTCTGAGCTTACTTAAAATTCTCACAGCTCCCGAAAATGAAGAAGGAAAGGCCTGTGACTTCCTGTCCTGAGCCATTTTCCCGCCGGCACTTCCTCTTCACCCCTCCTTCCTCCAGGGAGAGATATTCACCTTGTTAATCATTCTACCTGCATCGGAAAACATTACCTCCATGACTGCAAAACAGCAGGCTCATTACTGGAACCACAGCCCGCAGTCAGATGGATTTCCCCAAAGGCCCCCAAACCTTTCCCATTTTATTACCATGTCACTCCTCATTTTAACACATATTAATCACAAAGATACATTTTTCCTGGGCTATGGATTTAAGTAGCCCTTTCTAAGCACTTGGTAAAAGTTGGTTCAGGGGAGGAGGAAAAAGAACGATTAAATTTGCAAGGTCGAGTTGCTGTCCCAATCTGTAGATGCATAAAGCAGGAATGTCTGGCTTGTTGCAGACTTCAAAAAAGCGTTAGGGACTCATTATTCCTTTTTGTGGGTGGGAGGCTGTAAAGCATACTGAGTAAGGGTCTGGGGTTTAAATCATCCTGGCTTAAACCACGGCTCCACTACATACTAGCTGTGTGATCTTGGACAAATGATCTCACTTTTCTGACCCTCAATTTCCTCATCTATGTAATGGGAATACTTCCTTCCAAAGTGACTGTAGGCTAAATAACACAGACCCAGGGCCTGGAGCACAGGAAGTGCTCACTATACTTTAGCCAGTGTTTTTCTTCTTTTCGCTTGGTTAGAGGAGTCACACGGAGAACCTCATCTCACTTCGTAAGAATAAGGACTACCCTGGCTGCTGTTTTCCTCCCCCTTTCCTGCTACTCAGAGAGGGATTGATGTTTGTCCTTATACTGTTGTTTAGTTTCAGGATTCTCTGAAATCTGTAAAGGGAAAAGCAAGCTGTCTCCTCTCTTTCTTTTAGTGTTTAATGAACTTCTCTCCCAGCTTTTGCTATTTCAAAAATGGAACCCTTCCACCTTTCTAGGGTAGAGAAGATAAGTGATTGATTAGGGTCCGAATATCCATGTCAAAGAAGAAAATCAAGGTGTGTACCTCTCTCGTGCAAGGACAGTGCCTTGATGGGGTTTAGGGTCTGTTTTTTTGTGTAGTGGATCTGGGCTGCCTGGATCCAACCTCACTCTCTCATACCAGCGCCCATCCCTCCTCTGAACCAAGAGCCTGCAATGCCAGAGACCAGGTCAGCAGTACAGGTGTGACCTATATCCCAAGGGAAAGCCCATTAGCTTTTATGAGGATGAAAACGGTCATTGTGGCCTTGTAGGAGCTGAACTTAATGCATTACGTCCACAAGCATAAGTTCAGGCTGGTAAGACGCAGAGTAACACTAGGCTCAGTGTCAGGGGATCAGAATTTTAAACTGAGGTCTGCCATAAAATGACTACGGGACAATGACCGAGTTACACTTCACCTCCTGGCCTCAGGTTTCTTGGGTTTTGAATGAGGACATTAGACTGGATGCCTTCTGAAGCCCTCTTTGGACCAAAGATTGTCTGTCTACACTAGTGGATCCAATAGCTGCATGAAAATTGTTATCCTTTGCTCTTCGAGGTAAGTTAATTAGTAAGTGTAGTCATATTAAAAGTGGAGACACCAATCCACATAGGGACAATTCTGTCATATATCATATTCTTGGCCAGGGACAGACACTGCTCTAACCGTTGCATAGAAAAGGCAAGTTAAATAGATCAGCACTGGGTAGTGCTTAGAATTGAAGGACAAGGGAATATCATAAGTGGCATGGCTTTGTGAAGCCAGGAAAGAAGGAGGGTCTAGGGTTTTCCATGGAAGGAATTTGTGTTCTTCTTTTCCCATGCAGGCTTAGGATGACTCTGCCCCAGGTTCCTGCCTTTCTTACATGTTTCCATCAAGATTCAAGCTCTAAGGAAGGAGAACGGGATTGGTCAGTCTTGGGCACCTGTCGTCTCTGTGGCAGGGAAGCAGAGGGCCCTGTGATTGGCAACCCACCGAAACCACAACAGTAGGAAAGGAGGGTAGTTCTCCTGAGGTGGACAAAAGACAGTCCCTATGCATCAGGCTGGAGAAATTCACCTTCCACCAAGAAGGCATGGCCACTGTGGGGTTTTGTCCTCCAGTTAATGGAAAAGGAAAACGATTAGTGTTCATCCTCTCAAGTCTGAAATAGCTAAGTCATCACTATCATGGTTTGAGCAGATTTGCCTGGGTGGTTTCTCCAAGTAGGGCATCTACTTTGAGCCAGGCCCCGTTTGGCCCTTGACTTCTGAACTTCTGAAAGGCAGGCATTATTATCCCCTTCTGTACCAGTGGAAACCAAGGCTCAAAAAGGCTAGGTGAGCTATCCAAGGCCACAGAGCAAGTAAGAAGCAAAGCTGGGATTTGAATCCAGTTTTTTGTCTCCAAAGTCTGAACCTATTCATGGCGCTCTGTACTAACAGAGTAAGGGGCAGGGATGTTTTCTAGGCTCTGATGTGGCAAGGCCTGGAAGCCTGAAGGCTTGGATGAGAACTTTTGCCTTGGTTTTTCCCAAGCAGCAGCATCCCCTCCACAGAGGAAAGTCTGGAGACCAAGATGGAACCGCAAGGAGGTGTGGAGGTGTTGAGACCTCACCCTTTACTAAACACAATTTATACTTCTGGTTACTTTTACTAAGCTTTGCAAGTGTACAGCCCTTGATAAATAAAAAGAAGGAATCAAATACAATTTTTAAACTTCAAAGTTGGGGAGGGAGAGAAAATGCAATCATTTTTCAATCTTCTCCAATGCTTCTACTCCACAGGCTATATTTATGTTCCATAAAGGAACTGGGTTAAATAAGAAAGAAAAATCTAAAACCCATCTCAAAAAGTAGGAAGTTATATCTCTTCTTTTGAGAAGTGGTTTCTAGATCTGCTTCATTTGTACGAACTGAGGATGAATGGCCTCAAGGTTCCCTTTTCTCAAATAATAAGTCTTCCACATGGGACTTCCAATTGAATCTGTGATTTGTCTCTCATTGATTTGAGCCCCAGAAAACACCACTGCAGTGACAGGCCTCTTGTGCTTTTGCAACTAGTAGACTAAAGAATCCAAATTTCCTATTTCAGATAAGAAAACTTAAGACCAGAGCGTGAAGGTGATTTCTCAAAGTTACCATCAGGAGGACAGGGCCATGTAATACGAAAACACATCCTTTCTCTCTCCTCCAAAGCAATGTGTGCCTTTGTGTACCTGTGTATTCCTTAGAGTCAAGATGATAAATAGATACCTTCCTGCCAACTCTGACCCACTGGTGCAGGGGCTACCAGAATCACCGAGTAGTGAGAGCTTGGGAGGACACATTCAGGATTTAGTCCAGTAGGAATAACTCCTGTGATTGATTGCCAATGTCTGCTTTGGTCACAGGACCGATAGCATATGTTCTGAGTACGAGTTAAGTAATATAGCACACTTCTGATTCAAAATAGATAAGATCAGAGTCTCGAATCTGTTAAGGGGATTAGGAGAGAAAATGACAGAAAAATACACTTGCTGTGTAGTTGACTGTCATCGGACAAGGTACAGAGCTGGTCCCCTTCCCTGTATTAATAACTTACCCTACCACACCATCATTCCTGTCCTTTTCCTTTGAACTATTAGGACTTTGGGGTAACTTCTAAAGTCCTAAAAGAGAAGTGACTGTTTTGACTCTCTCCCTGTTAGCTTGCCATTTATTAGCTCATACCTTGACTATCAAGCAGTATCTTAAGTATCAGGAACACAGTGGTTCTCAATCTTTGTTGCACATTACAATTACTTGGGGAGCTTTTAGAACCCTCAATGCCCAGCTCACATCCCAATTAAATCAGAATAGCTGTGGGGAAGAACCAGGCATCAGTAGCTTTAAAGGATCCTCAGGTGATTCCAATGTGCGTCAAAGTTTGGGAACCAGTGAGCTAACATCTAAGCAATCAAGAATAGAGAAGGTGGGGGGACCTTGAAGATGGCGGAAGAGTAAGACGCGGAGATCGCCTTCCTCCCCACGGATACACCAGAAATACATCCACACGTGGAACAACTCCTACAGAACTCCTACTGAAGGCTGGCAGAAGACCTCAGACCTCCCAAAAGGCAAGAAACTCCCCACGTAACTGGGTAGGGCAAAAGAAAAAAACAGAGACAAAAGAATAAGGACGGCACCTGCACCAGTGGGAGGGAGCTGTGAAGGAGGAAAAGTTTCCACACACTAGGAAGCCCCTCCGCGGGCGGAGACTGCGGGAGGCGGAGGGGGTAGTTTCGGGACCGCGGAGTAGTGCACAGCGACGGGTGCGGAGGGCAAAGCGGGGAGATTCCTGCACAGACGATCGGTGCCGACCAGCACTCACCAACCCGAGAGGCTTGCTGCTCACCCGCCGGGGCGGGCAGGGCTGCGAGCTGAGGCTCGGGTTTTGGTTTTGGACGGAGCTCAGGGAGAGGACTGGGGTTGGCGGCTTGAACATAGCCTGAAGGGGTTAGTGCACCACGACTAGCCGGGAGGGAGTTCGGGGAAAAGCCTGCACCGGCCGAAGAGGCAAGAGACTTTTTCTTCCCTCTTTGTTTCCTGGTGCGCGAGGAGAGGGGTTTAAGAGCGCTGCTTAAAGGAACTCCAGAGACGGGCGCGAGCCGCGGCTGAGGGCGCGAGCCCCCGAGACGGGCGCGAGCCACGGCTGAAAGCGCAAACCCCAGAGACGGGCGCGAGCCGCGGCTAAAACCGCGGACCCCAGAGACGGGCGGGAGACGTTAAGGCTGCTGCTGCCGCCACCAAGGGGCCTGTGTGCGAGCATAGGTCACTCTCCACACCCCTCTTCCGCGGAGCCTGTGCAGCCCGCCACTGCCAGGTTCCCGGGATCCAGGGACAACTTCCCCGGGACAGCGCACGGCGGGCCTCAGGCTGGTGCAACGTCACGCTGCCTCTGCCGCCGCAGGCCCGCCCCGCACGCAGTGCCCCTCCTTCCCCCATCCCCCAACCCCCGGCCTGAGTGAGCCGGAGGCCCCGAATCACAGGCTCCTTTAACCCCGTCCTGTCTGAGCAAAAAACAGACTCCCTCCAGCGACCTACACGCAGAGGCAGGGCCAAATCCAAAGCTGAGCTCCTGTGAGCTGTGAGAACAAAGAAGAGAAAGGGAAATCTCTCCCAGCAGCCACAGAAGCAGCGGATTAAAGCTCCACAATCAACTTGATATACCCTGCATCTATGGAATACCTGAATAGACAAGGAATGATCCCAAATTGAAGAGGTGGAATTTAGGAGCGAGATCTATGATTTTTTTCCCTTTTCCTCTTTTTGTGAATGTGTACGTGTATGCTTCTGTGTGAGATCTTGTCTGTATACTCTTGCTTCCACCATTTGTCCTAGGGCTCTATCCGTCCATGACTTTTTTTAAAAAATTCTTTTTCTTAATAATTAAGTTTAATTGTAATAACTTTATTATACTTTACCATCGTTCTTTCTTTCTTTCCTTCCTTCCTTCCCTCCTTTAGACAACGAATCACCCCAAATTGAGGAGGTGGTCTCAGGGAGCAGGATTTATGATTTTTCCCCCTTTACCTCTTTTTGTGAAGGTGTATGTGTATGCTTCTGTGTAAGATTTTCTCTGTATAGCTTTGCTTCCAACATTTGTCCTAAGGTTCTATCCGTCCCTTTTTTTTTCTAAATATTTTTTAATTCAATAACTATATTATACTTTATTTTATTTTTACTGTATCATCTTTCTTTCTGTCTTTTTTCCTTCTTTCCCTCCTTCCTTCCTTCCTCCTTCCCTCCCTCCCTCCTTTCTTTCCTTCTTTGCTTCTTTCTTCCTTCCTTCCTTTCCTCCTTTCCTTCTTTCTTTACTCATACTTCTACTAATTCTCCCTACTTTTTCTCCCTTTTATTCTGAGCTGTGTGGATGAAAGGCTCTTGGTGCTCCAGCCAGGAGTCAGGGCTCTGCCTCTGAGGTAGGAGAGCCAACTTCAGGACACTGGTCAACAAGAGACCTCCCAGCTCCACATAATATTAAACGGTGGAAATATCCCAGAGACCTCCATCTTAACACCAGCACCCAGCTTCACTCAACGACCAGCAAGCCACAGTGCTGGACAACCTATGCCAAACAACTAGCAAAACAGGAACACAACCCCACCCATTAGCAGAGAGGCTGCCTAAAATCATAATAAGGCCACAGACACCCCAAAACACACCACCAGATGTGAACCTGCCCACTAGAGAGACAAGATCCAGCCTCATCCAGCACAACACAGGCACTAGTCCCCTCCACCAGGAAGCCTACACAACCCACTGAAACAACCTTAGCCACTGGAGACAGACATCAAAAACAACGGGAACTACGAAAGTGCAGCCTGCAAAAAGGAGACCCCAAACACAGTAAGATAAGCAAAATGAGAAGACAGAAAAACACACAGCAGATGAAGGAGCAAGATAAAAACCCACCAGACCTAACAAATGAAGAGGAAATAGGCAATCTACCTGAAAAAGAATTCAGAATAATGATAGTAAGGATGATCCGAAATCTTGGAAGTAGAATGGACAAAATGCAAGAAACAGTTAACAAGGACCTACAAGAACTAAAGATGAAACAAGCAACGATGAACAATGCAATAAATGAAATTAAAATCACTCTAGATAGGATCAATAGCAGAATAACTGAGGCAGAAGAACGGATAAGTGACCTGGAAGATAAAGTAGTGGAAATAACTACTGCAGAGCAGAATAAAGAAAAAAGAATGAAAAGAACTGAGGACAGTCTCAGAGACCTCTGGGACAACATGAAACGCACCAACATTCGAATTATAGGGGTTCCAGAAGAAGAAGAAAGAAAGAAAGGGACTGAGAAAATATTTGAAGAGATTATAGTTGAAAACTTCCCTAATATGGGAAAGGAAATAGTTAATCAAGTCCAGGAAGCACAGAGGGTCCCATACAGGATAAATACAAGGAGAAACACGCCAAGACACATATTAATCAAACTGTCAAAAATTAAATACAAAGAAAGCATATTAAAAGCAGCAAGGGAAAAACAACAAATAACACACAAGGGAATCCCCATAAGGTTAACAGCTGATCTCTCAGCAGAAACCCTACAAGCCAGAAGGGAGTGGCAGGACATACTGAAAGTGATGAAGGAGAATAGCCTGCAACCAAGACTACTCTACCCAGCAAGGATCTCATTCACATTTGATGGAGAAATTAAAACCTTTACAGACAAGCAAAAGCTGAGAGAGTTCAGCACCACCAAACCAGCTTTACAACAAATGCTAAAGGAACTTCTCTAGACACGAAACACAACAGAAGGAAATGACCTATAGTAGCGAACCCAAAACAATATATAAAATGGAAATAGGAACATACATATCGATAATTACCTTAAATGTAAATGGACTAAATGCTCCCACCAAAAGACACAGATTGGCTGAATGGATACAAAAACAAGACCCTTATATATGCTGTCTACAAGAGACCCACTTCAGACCTAGAGACACATACAGACTGAAAGTAAGGGGATGGAAAAAGATATTCCATGCAAATGGAAACCAAAAGAAAGCCGGAGTAGCAATTCTCATATCAGACAAAATAGACTTTAAAATAAGGACTATTAAAAGGGACAAAGAAGGACACTACATAATGATCAAGGGATCGATCCAAGAAGAAGATATAACAATTGTAAATATTTATGCACCCAACATAGGAGCACCTCAATACATAAGGCAAATACTAACAACCATAAAAGGGGAGATCAACAGTAACACATTCATAGTAGGGGACTTTAACACCCCACTTTCACCCATGGACAGATCATCCAAAATGAAAATAAATAAGGAAACACAAGCTTTAAATGATACATTAAACAAGATGGACTTAATTGATATTTATAGGACACTCCATCCAAAAACAACAGAATACACATTTTTCTCAAGTGCTCATGGAACATTCTCCAGGATAGATCATATCTTGGGTCACAAATCAAGCCTTGGTAAATTTAAGAAAACTGAAATTGTATCAAGTATCTTTTCCGACCACAATGCCATGAGACTAGATATCAATTACAGGAAAAGATCTGTAAAAAATACAAACACATGGAGGCTAAACAATACACTACTTAATAATGAAGTGATCACTGAAGAAATCAAAGAGGAAATAAAAAAATACCTAGAAACAAATGACAATGGAGACACAACGACCCAAAACCTATGGGATGCAGCAAAAGCAGTTCTAAGGGGGAAGTTTATAGCAATACAAGCCCACCTTAAGAAGCAGGAAACATCTCGAATAAACAACCTAACCTTGCACCTCAAGCAATTAGAGAAAGAAGAACAAAAAAACCCCAAAGCTAGCAGAAGGAAAGAAATCATAAAAATCAGATCAGAAATAAATGAAAAAGAAATGAAGGAAACAATAGCAAAGATCAATAAAACTAAAAGCTGGTTCTTTGAGAAGATAAACAAAATAGATAAACCACTAGCCAGACTCATCAAGAAAAAAAGGGAGAAGACTCAAATCAATAGAATTAGAAATGAAAAAGGAGAAGTAACAACTGACACTGCAGAAATAAAAAAATCATGAGAGATTACTACAAGCAACTCTATGCCAATAAAATGGACAATCTGGAAGAAATGGACAAATTCTTAGAAATGCACAACCTGCCAAGACTGAATCAGGAAGAAATAGAAAATATGAACAGACCAATCACAAGCACTGAAATTGAAACTGTGATTAAAAACCTTCCAACAAACAAAAGCCCAGGACCACATGGCTTCACATGTGAATTCTATCAAACGTTTAGAGAAGAGCTAACACCTATCCTTCTCAAACTCTTCCAAAATATAGCAGAGGGAGGAACACTCCCAAATTCCTTCTACGAAGCCACCATCACCTTGATACCAAAACCAGACAAGGATGTCACAAAGAAAGAAATCTACAGGCCAATATCACTGATGAACATAGATGCAAAAATCCTCAACAAAATACTAGCAAACAGAATCCAAAAGCACATTAAAAGGATCATACACCATGATCAAGTGGGGTTTATTCCAGGAATGCAAGGATTCTTCAATATACGCAAATCTATCAATGTGATAAACCATATTAACAAATTGAAGGAGAAAAACCATATGATCATCTCAATAGATGCAGAGAAAGCTTTCGACAAAATTCAACACCCATTTATGATAAAAACCCTCCAGAAAGTAGGCATAGAGGGAACTTTCCTAAACATAATAAAAGCCATATATGACAAGCCCACAGCAAACATCATCCTCAATGGTGAAAAACTGAAAGCATTTCCACTAAGATCAGGAACAAGAAAAGGTTGCCCACTCTCACCACTCTTATTCAACATAGTTTTGGAAGTTTTAGCCACAGCAATCAGAGAAGAAAAGGAAATAAAAGGAATCCAAATCGGAAAAGAAGAAGTAAAGCTGTCACTGTTTGCAGATGACATGATACTATACATAGAGAATCCTAAAGATGCTACCAGAAAACTACTAGAGCTAATCAATGAATTTGGTAAAGTAG
Organism: Phocoena phocoena; assembly: GCF_963924675.1. NCBI lineage: Eukaryota > Metazoa > Chordata > Mammalia > Artiodactyla > Phocoenidae > Phocoena > Phocoena phocoena. The sequence goes on along the minus strand of NC_089221.1, from coordinate 129,060,837 downwards.
CAGGATACAAAATTAATGCACAGAAATCTCTGGCATTCCTATATACTAATGATGAAAAATCTGAAAGTGAAATCAAGAAAACACTCCCATTTACCATTGCAACAAAAAGAATAAAATATCTAGGAATAAACCTACCTAAGGATACGAAAGACCTGTATGCAGAAAATTATAAGACACTGATGAAAGAAATTAAAGATGATACAAATAGATGGAGAGATATACCATGTTCTTGGATGGGAAGAATCAACATTGTGAAAATGACTCTACTACCCAAAGCAATCTACAGATTCAATGCAATCCCTATCAAACTACCACTGGCATTTTTCACAGAACTAGAACAAAAAATTTCGCAATTTGTATGGAAACACAAAAGACCCCGAATAGCCAAAGCAATCTTGAGAACGAAAAAAGGAGCTGGAGGAATCAGGCTCCCTGACTTTAGACTATATTACAAAGCAACAGTAATCAAGACAGTATGGTACTGGCACAAAAACAGAAAGATAGATCAGTGGAACAGGATAGAAAGCCCAGAGATAAACCCACGCACATATGGACACCTTATCTTTGATAAAGGAGGCAGGAATGTACAGTGGAGAAAGGACAGCCTCTTCAATAAATGGTGCTGGGAAAACTGGACAGGTACATGTAAAAGTATGAGATTAGATCACTCCCTAACACCATACACAAAAATAAGCTCAAAATGGATTAAAGACCTAAATGTAAGGCCAGAAACTATCAAACTCTTAGAAGAAAACATAGGAAGAACACTCTATGACATAAATCACAGCAAGATCCTTTCTGACCCACCTCCTAGAGTAATGGAAATAAAAACAAAAATAAACAAATGGGACCTAATGAAACTTCAAAGCTTTTGCACAGCAAAGGAAACCATAACCAAGACCAAAAGACAACCCTCAGAATGGGAGAAAACATTTGCAAATGAAGCAACTGACAAAGGATTAATCTCCAAAATTTACAAGCAGCTCATGCAGCTCAATAACAAAAAAACAAACAACCCCATCCAAAAATGGGCAGAAGACCTAAATAGACATTTCTCCAAAGAAGATATACAGAATGCCAACAAACACATGAAAGAATGCTCAACATCATTAATCATTAGAGAAATGCAAATCAAAACTACAATGAGATATCATCTCACACCAGTCAGAATGGCCATCATCAAAAAATCTAGAAACAATAAATGCTGGAGAGGGTGTGGAGAAAAGGGGACACTCTTGCACTGCTGGTGGGAATGTGAATTGGTTCAGCCACTGTGGAGAACAGTATGGAGGTTCCTTAAAAAACTACAAATAGAATTACCATATGACCCAGCAATCCCACTACTTGGCATATACCCTGAGAAAACCAAAATTCAAAAAGAGTCATGTACCAAAATGTTCATTGCAGCTCTATTTACAATAGCCAGGACATGGAAACAACCTAAGTGCCCATCATCGGATGAATGGATAAAGAAGATGTGGCACATATACACAATGGAATATTACTCAGCCTTAAAAAGAAATGAAATTGAGCTATTTGTAATGAGATGGATAGACCTAGAGTCTGTCATACAGAGTGAAGTAAGTCAGAAAGAAAAAGACAAATACCGTATGCTAACACATATATATGGAATTTAAGGGAAAAAAATGTCATGAAGAACCTAGGGGTAAGATAGGAATAAAGACGCAGACCTACTGGAGAACGGACTTGAGGATATGGGGAGGGGGAAGGGTGAGTTTTGACAGGGCGAGAGAGAGTCATGGACATATACACACTAACAAACGTAGTAAGGTAGATAGCTGGGGGGAAGCAGCCGCAAGGCACAGGGATATTAGCTCGGTGCTTTGTGACAGCCTGGAAGTGTGGGATGGGGAGAGTGGGAGGGAGGCAGACGCAAGAGGGAAGACATATGGGAACATATGTATATGTATAGCTGATTCACTTTGTTATAAAGCAGAAACTAACACACCATTGTAAAGCAATTATACCCCAATAAAGATGTTTAAAAAAAAAAAGAATAGAGAAGGTGCCAGAAACGCAGAAGTAACGAAGGGGTGGGGATACCAGAACCAATGTTCTGGCTTATAACTCTGTGGAGGATTCACCCCAGTCTGACAAAGTCATATGAAGGGCTCCCACGTGAAGACCTCAAAAAAATCTCTTAGGACAAATGAAAGGAAGTGGGACTTACAGCAGGAATTCACTGACTTATAAGAGGTAAAAGAAACTTCAAATATAAACAGATTTACACAACTTTAGATAGACCCATGAGTGACAAGTAAACGTGTTATTAGAATCACGAATGTTCAAGCCAGGACAAGCACAAGATATTATCTTATCTAACTCATACATATTATGGATGGAGAAACTGGGACTCAGGGAGAAAAAAGAACTGACAGCCACTCAGTGAATTAAAGGCTGTTCCAGACCTTCTACAAGATCCTCCAACCCAGGGGCCTCTATTGGTTTCTCTGTCCCTCATCGTGTCTCTGCCACCTTCAAAATGGAACTAGTTGTTCCTCTATTCCTAACCCAGTCTTCCCCAGCTCCCAGTGGCCTTACACAAAATTATAGTGCCCATCCGTCTCTACAGCCAACCCATCAGCAAGTCCTTTAGATTCTATCTCCAAAACAGATCATCAGTCTCTCTGCATCTTGCTGTCTTCGTTGTCATCACTCCTATTCAAAGCCACTCAATTCTTCCTTGAATCATGGTTACAGGGTCTTAACTGGGCTCCTGGCTTTTCTCTCTGGTCCATTCTCCACACAGCACCTTGATTTATACTCTTAAAATCAGATCACACAGCTTCCTTGCTTAGAAAAGATTTCAAAGGATTTCTGTTGCACTTAAAATTCAAAGTCTTTACCGTGGTGTGTAGGCTCTGAATGGCCTGGACTTTATCCCTTTCCAACCTCAGCTCAGGCCACTCTTCCTTTCCTCATTAAGCTCCAGCCACACTATTCTGTTTAGGTTCCTAGAACCCTCTGAATCCTGTCCAGCCTCAGCACTCTGCCAGAAATGCAGTCCCTCGCCACCCCTGCTCCTCTCATTGGACTGGCCCCTTCAAGGTCTGTTCTCTCTTTTCCCTCTAATCGCCCTAAATTAGGGCTTTCTCTATTACATCCAATCTTGGCCCCTTTTAATTTCCTTTCTAACATTTGACACAACTTGTAATTATTTCATTTATGTATTGGTTTGTTTTTTTAAATTGTTTTTCTCCTCCACTAAAATATGAGTTCCACAAGGGAAGAAAAAAAAACACACACACCTAGCTTGTCATTGTTTTATTTATTCCTGACACCTAGCAGAATACCTGTTCATTAAAGACCTACTGAATGAATGAATGAATAAAAGCAAACAATATAACCATGACTTAAGCTGTCTTCTTGGAGGCTTTAATGGCCAAGCAGGACTAGAACTCAGGACTCCTGATGTCAACACTAATGATCTCTACTCAGATTATGCCACCCCACCGGTAAAGGGAATCAGGACAGTGTAGGATAGTCAGAATATCTTGGTGCCCCGCGAAGACAGACTCCTTACATGACAAAACTCAGTAACTCTCTTTTATGAAAGATGTTAGGAACACATTCAGCAGCTCTGACTACAGCTGTAGCTACAGAAAGCAGCAAGCCAGACATGGACAGGTACTTGCTCTTGTTTCAATTCTGGCTCTGCGATTTCCAGTGTGATTTGGAGCCACTGATTTGACCTGCCTGAGTCTCAGAGTCCCCATCCCTCAAATGGGGATAGTAAGTCTATTCTGAATGTTACTAGAATAAAAGTGAGGAACAACGAAGATAGAGAGTGGGAGGATCTGAAGATGTCACAGCCCTGTCAATATACATCAGAATAATTAATATTGTTGCTGTTACTGCCAGCTTTATCTTTTACAAAATATTCTGCTTTTCCAAGCCCTTTCTTTTGTCCTCTCTCTTCTGATAGCCCTAGCATTTCTTTCTTTTTTTTTTTTTTTTTTTTTTGCGGTATGTGGGCCTCTCACTGTTGTGGCCTCTCCCGTTACGGAGCACAGGCTCCGGACGCACAGGCTCAGCGGCCATGGCTCACGGGCCCAGCCGCTCCGCGGCACGTGGGATCCTCCCGGACTGGGGCACGAACCCGTGTCCCCTGCATCGGCAGGCGGACTCCCAACCACTGCACCACCGGGGAAGCCCACAGCATTTCTTTTTTGTTTAATAATAATGAGGAGGAGGAAGAGTAGAATTAGGAGAAGAAAAAAGGAGAAAGAGGAAAAGGAGGAGGAGAACAAGAAGGGGAGAAGCATCATTTACTGATCACCTTCTAGATGCCAGACTCTATGGATAGTAATTCTAATCTTCACCAACTTCTAAGAGGAAAGTGCTATTGATATTATCATTTCAGTTTTACAGATTCCCAAGGCTCAGAGGCAAGTCAAGTAACTCTCAAGTGCAGTAAGTAAATAGCAAGCGGGGATTGAAACTCGGGTCTACGTGACTCCAAAGCCCAGGCTTATTCTACCACACCATGCCGTCTCCCTGGATTCAGGGAAGAAGTTTCTGGTCAGGAGTGAAGAGAAAAAGCAAGCCACACCAACATGAAGGCTGTGGACATGTTTATAGCTGCCGGCTGTTCATTTCTGTATTTTACTACCAAAATAGCTGTGAGAAATCATCTTAAACACAGAGATGGGTAGGAGGACCACACCTGTTTGCAAATGGTCCACAGATCCGGCCCATATGTTTATGGAAACATTTTTTTAAATTGTGGTAAAATGCACATGACACAAAATTTATCATTTTAAAAGGCACAACTGTGGTGCACAACTCACAAAGTTGCACAACCAACACCACCACCTAGTTCTAGAACATTTTCATCATCCCCAAAGGAGACCCCATAGTATTCATTAAGCAGTTACTCCCCACAACCTCCCCTCTCCTCAGCCTCTGGTAACCACTAATCTACTTTCTCTGTGGGTTTAGGTAAACTCTCTTAGTTTCCTCTTAAATAAAGTACTTGGACAAGACTCTTGAAAGATTGCAGTTCCAGAAAACAGCAGCTCCCTTTCTGTTCAAGGCTCTGCTCCAGCATTTCCACCTGGCTCCCCAAGGAGCTACCCGCTCATTATCTAATCGAAGAGCACAGGACCCGGTGAACACGCAGCTCCTTCCCCGGGGAAACCATTGCACCAGCAATTGAAGATGCCTGAGAATGTCAATGATCATTAAAAGCTGATCAGATCTCTGGGGGCAAGCCAGGTTTTCCAGAAGCAGAGGTGGGCAGGACTGCAGGGTGATTCAGGAACAAGCAAAGAGTTTGGAGTTGGACCCACCTGAATTTGCACCCCAGCTCCTCCACATATTAGCTATGTGACAGTGATCAAGTCACTCTACCTTCTGGAGCCCCTCTTTCCAAAAATGTAAAACTGAGATGGTAAAACCTACCTTGCTGGGGTAGTGGGGAGGCTAAAGGGGGACTGAAAGGGACACAATACACATTTGCTATTTATTTACTTCTAGGACCCCTACCAACTCAGGAAGAAGTTATATCTACTGTACATGATCTGAAAATTAACTGAAATGATAAGAACCTATCTTTACCATATGGAAACATAAACAGGCATCATGTTACCTTTACTGAGATGAAAAACAAATTTTGTAAATTTTAGGTCATATCTTGGTTTCATTCCTTTCTATGGTCACTGGTCCAGGATCAGAAGCCAGAGGACTCTGGGTCAGGGCGTTTTTTTTCTAAAAACGAAGTTCTTCATTTACTTTCCTTTATACTGGTGAAAATTACATCAAACACTAGTACTACTATTATAACTTTCAACCTATTTCAACATATTTGATACAGAGGGGAAATCAATTATTAAAAACAAACCATGATTTAGTCACTGTGCCAGGTTTAGTTCAAAAGATGACACGCTAGACACCATTCTGAGTTCCGAGGTTAAAAGACTAATAAAACAAATAGAGTGTAATCAGACAGCCTTGATTTCAAATCCTAACTACTAGCTTCATGGCTTTGAACGAATTACTTCGAGGCTTAACTTGCTTGTCTACATAGTAGAGACGATAATAGTACTAAATTCATAAGTTTATTTTGCGGATTAAATGAGATAATCCATATAAAGCATTTAGCATGGTATACCAAGTCAGCAGTTAAAAGATGTTACATATTAGAATTTTTAATAATAAGCAAATGCAATAACATACAAAGATGAGTTCTATTGGACAAAAGCACTGGGAGCCCAAGAGTCCAGGATTGTTTCTGGAGAAAGTGATGTCTTAAAGGATGAATATGAATTAGCCAGATGGAGAGGGCAAGGTCATTCCAAGAGGAGGGAACAGCATATGCAAAGGCAAGAAGGCAGAGCAGTGCACTATATGATAGAAGCTGTAAGCAGCTTGGTGGGAGGAGAGGGAGAGGTCAGAGAAGCAGAACCAGATGAAGATGGACTCCCTGGGCCATCCTACAATTTGGTCTATATCCTGAGGGCAGTAGGGAAACAGTGAAAGGTTTTAAGCAGGGTAGTCACAGGCTCGGCTCTGCATTTTAGAAAGATCCCTCTAGAGGGCAATTAGTGGTGTGCAGGATGAATTACAGGAAAAGAATTCAGGGGCTTCCCTGGTGGTGCAGTGGTTGAGAGTCCGCCTGCCGATGCAGGGGACACGGGTTCATGCCCCCGTCTGGGAAGATCCCACATGCCGTGCAGCGGCTGGGCCCGTGAACCATGGCCGCTGAGCCTGCGCGTCCGGAGCCTGTGCTCCGCAATGGGAGAGGCCACAGCAGTGAGAGGCCCGCGTACCGCAAAAAAAAAAAAAAAAAAAAAAAAAAAGAATTCAGGAAGCAGGGAGAGCAATAATGCAAATGAGAAGATGGCAAACTGAACTAAGACAATAGTAGCAAAAACAAAGAGAAAAAAAGGATAATCAAGTAAATCCAAAAGATTGATTGGACTGAAGCTGAAGGGGGTGTTGATTGGAGTTTTCTGGCTGGGTGTCTACATTTATGGGGGGCCCTTTATTCTAACAGGACACACTAGAGGTGGACAAGGTCTCAGGCGGAGGGTGAGGAGTTCCCTTTATTCATCAAACAAAGAGTATTACATATAGGAATTGACTAACCTGAGATTTGCCGTTTAGATCCCCCTCCAGGAATGAAGGCCTGGGCGACCACTCCTTTTAGAGGATTGCCTCAGCCGGAGAAATGTATCTGCCTACATCCAGTGACCGACGGGCAGAAAGACTGTCTCAGGCCAACTCAGAGCAGCTCTGAAGGGTCTCGGTGCAGAGCTACCCGCGAGGCCTCTGTCCTGCCCAACCTGCTGAGCGGCCTTTCCTCTCGCAGCTGTGGCTCCTGAGAGCAACTCTAGTGAACGTCCTGCCAGCCAGTCTCCACCTGAGTGCACTTCCCGAGAATCTCAACCCGCCACACGTGTGTTTCCTTTACTTTGCACAACAGCTCTGGAAGAGTATAAGATGAGAATAACTATCTCCGTTTAACAGGTGAGGAGACTTTGGACCAGGTTAAAAAATTGAGCTCAAGAGCTCAATGTAGCTCAATGTCAAAAAGAAAACCAATTCAGGGCTTCCCTGCTGGCGCAGTGGTTGAGAGTCCGCCTGCCGACACAGGAGACATGGGTTCGTGCCCCGGTCCAGGAGGATCCCACATGCCACGGAGCGGCTGGGCCCGTGAGCCATGGCCGCTGGGCCTGCGCGTCCGGAGCCTGTGCTCTGCAACGGGAGAGGCCACAACAGTGAGAGGCCCACGTACTAAAAAAAAAAAAAAAACTGGGCAGAAGACCTAAATAGACATTTCTCCGAAGAACACGTACATACGGCCAAGAGGCCATCTGAGGCCATGAGAGGATGCTCAACATCACTAATTATTAGAGAAATGCAAATCAAAACTACAATGAGGTACCACCTCACACTGGTCAGAATGGCCATCATCAAAAAATCTAGAAACAATAAATGCTGGAGAGGGTGTGGAGAAAAGGGAACCCTCCTACACTGTTGGTGGGAATGTAAATTGGTACAGCCACTATGGAGAACAGTATGGAGGTTCCTTAAGAAACTAAAAATAGAGCTACCCTATTATCCAGCAGTGTCTTCCCTGGTGGTACAGTGGTTAAGAATCTGCCTGCCAAGGCAGGGGACACGGGTTTGAGCCATGGTCCAGGAGGATCCCACATGCTGCAGAGCAACTAAGCCCATTGCCCACAACTACTGAGCCTGCTCTCTAGAGCCTGCAAGCCACAACTACTGAGCCCGCACACCACAACTACTGAAGCCCACACACCGAGAGCCCATGCTCTGCAATGAGAGAAGCCACTGCAGTGAAAAGCCCACACACCTCAACAAAGAGTAGCCCCTGCTCGCCACAGCTAGAGAAAGCCCGTGCACAGCAACGAAGACCCAACACAGCCAAAAATAAATAAATTTTTAAAAAAGGAGGCATCATGTGTTAAAAAAAAAAAAAGAAAGAAAGAAATGAACTAAAAATAGAACTACCATATGACCCAGCAATCCCACTACTGGGCATATACCTGGAGAAAACCATAATTCAAAAAGAGTCATGTACCACAATGTTCATTGCAGCTCTATTTACAATAGCCAGGACACGGAAGCAACCTAAGTGTCCATCGACAGATGAATGGATAAAGAAGATGTGGCATATATATACAATGGAATATTACTCAGCCATAAAAAGGAACGAAATTGAGTTATTTGTAGTGAGGCGGATGGACCTAGAATCTGTCATACAGAGTGAAGTAAGTCAGAAAGAGAAAAACAAATACTGTATGCTAACACATATATATGGAACCTAAAAAAAAAAAAAAGGTTCTGAAGAACCTAGGGGCAGGACAGGAATAAAGACGCAGACGTAGAGAATGGACTTTGGGACACGGGGAGGGGGAAGGGTAAGCTGGGACAAAGTGAGACAGTGGCATTGACATTTATACACGACCAAATGTAAAATAGATAGCTAGTGGGAAGCAACCGCATAGCACAGGGAGACCAGCTCAGTGCTTTGTGACCACCTAGAGGTGTAGGATAGGGAGGGAGGGGATATGGGGATATATGTATACATATAGTTGGTTCACTTTGTTATACAGCAGAAACTAACACAACATTGTAAAGCAATCATACTCCAATAAAGATGTTTAAAAAATTTTTTTAAAAAAGAGTGTTGACTCCTGCTAAACCTATGGCAGATAACCCAGATTGGTCTGGAACTTTAAAAAGCATCTGGAACTGCAAAAATGACCACAGAACTAGAATCCCAGCACCAGCCTCCAGTTGCAGCTTGGGGATGGGAGAGCTCGCATCTGTCTGATGGGCAATAGAGCCATCATCTCCTTTCCCCAGGCAGTGGCAGGTGGACACTGCAGCCCCCAGCCCAGTCTCTGGCCCTGACCACAGGCCTGGTCAGACATCTCAGCCCTGAACTGTCTCCAGACTTGGCAGAGGCTGAGAATGGACTTAATGTAGACTCCAGTGGTAGAATCACAGACTAGGAGAGCTCACATTATTCAGCCAGAAGGAAATGAGAGCAGGAGAAAGAGTGAGCTTTGTGGACCCCAGGTCGCCGGGAAGTTAGTGCCCAAGGTGGACTGGAGACCTCCATGCCCCTGTCACTGACGCTTTCTCACCTTCCTTTGTGCCTCCCTAAAAGCCCCTTCGGATGAATTAAATGGTGAGTGTTTGCACTTTCTGCAAAGAGAGAATCTAATTATGCTGCTCCATCTTCTATACTGTCTGAACCAGAAGCCCTATAAAGTCAGTACAATAATAATGAAAAAAGATTTATTAAGTATTTACCACGTTAAATCCTTTACTTGCATTATCTCACTTAAACCTCACAGCAACCCTCGGATGTAGGTATTAATATTATCCCTAATTCACAGATGAGTAAAGAGGCTTGTAGAGAATTCATAAGGCCATATGCTTAGCAATCATTAGGATCTAATTGAGCAGCTCCCATTCTTTACCACAGAGCACAGAAAAGATATCTCAAAAGTAGGGGTTTCAGAGGGGGAATTTTTATATGAACCAGAAAGTAGTTGAGTGGGAATCGGTAAAAAGTACAGAGTCCAGGCTTCTGAGATGCAAGAATGTTTGTTCCAGGCCCTGGGACCATTGGGCTAAAGAAAAGGGTGGTATGAGAACAAACCTTCACAGCAGCAAGGGCCATTCCCAAGGTGGAGAGGTGGTGGGAGCTGGCACTTAAAAGCCAGATGGATGGAGACGACTGGATATGCAGGGGAGCTCTGCTGGGGGCTGAGAGCACATGAGGTATGGTCCTGAGAGGGCAACAGCTCAATAAGCAGAAGCAGGGCACAATACCAGAGGAAGGATGCATAGCCTGGAAGACTTTGTCACCTGCGTTGGCCAACCCTGGTTTCTCTGACGAGGGGCTGGTGGGTTCCAGGAGGCTGAGAAAGGCTTAGTCTAGTGATGAGGGCTGAACAAGTGGCCCTAGCTGTGAAGAGGTGAAGTTGGGGTACCAGAATGTTGTACCAGAAAATCAAAGATCTGAGTTCTAATCTGAGTGAAACTAGGTATGCATCCCCTTACCTAAAACCCTTCAATGCCCCTGCCCCTACCTTTACCCCCAATGACCATAGGATAAACTCAAGGTCCCTAGCTGGGCATTCAGGGCAATTCAAGATCCAACTTCCATAATTTCTTTGATTTCCCATTCTTCGTTTTTTTTTTGTTTGTTTGTTTGTTTGTTTTTATTCTCAGGCCATTTCTCCAGGCCATGCCTTTGCTTGTGCCATCTCCCCAACCCCTTCACCTGGATTACACCTCTTCAGCCTTAAATCTCAGGCAACACCTCCACCAGGAAGCCTTCCCTGATTACCACACCTCCTCAGGCTAAACTGGGCATTCCTCTTCCTTTTCCTTTAATTTCCTGGCATACATACATCACCGTGCTAACCAAATATTGTAATTTCTTATTTATGTCCCCGTGCTGATCTTCCCCACTACTGGGTGTTCCTTGAGGCCAGGTTAATGTCTGATATAACTCTCCACACCTAAGGCAGGCTCAGCACATAGTAGCTGCTCAATGAAGATTTGCTGAATGAATGAATGCAGAAATAGCTTTGTCCTTATATGACCTACCTAATGCCCCCCATGACTCAGTTTACCTAGCTAAGGATAAGACTCTCCCTATCCTGCCTGCCTCACAGGTCTGCTGAGACGATCAAATCAGGTGATATAAGTGAAACGCTTTGAGAGCTTTAAAGCCAGCAGGAGCGTAAGGGATTCTTATTATCTCATAGCTCCCTTGGGCTGCCTGAGCGGCTATACCATCTTCTGCTGCCTTGTCAATCTTCAGAGGAAGTTTCCTTCTCAAAGAAATCAATTCAAGTTTGCTCCAGATAAATGATGATAAAGATCATACCGATACTTCTCCTCCTCCCCATCCTATTATTATGAAAACGGGCTGCCCCAGAGGAGAGGAGAAAGTGGAAACGTGACCAGCATTTTCTCCCTAATAATACCTCTGCACGCCACAGTGGCCAGAGGACTTCTGGTGCAAAAGAGAGGGACTGGGGGGAGGCAGGAATGCCGGTCTGAGATCCCAGGAATTCAAGTCACAAGTAGGCAATGGGATGAGTCCTGTTTCCCATTGATATCTGATATTTGGTTTTTGCCTAAAGAATAAGTGGTTGAGTGGACATACAGGGTGCAGGGATATGGGCTTTGGCCCAGACTCAGGATCTAACTAGCTGTGTGGTTCCAGGCAAGTCCCCTTTGGTCTCTGGACCCTACATTTCTTCATCTGTGAAAGGGAACATTTATGATATGACAACCGAAGTTGAGTGAGGACCAACCGTGTTCCAGGCTGGCCTCAGCTCTATGCTTTGCACTGGTTTTTCCGTGGATGCCATCCTATTCTCCCCCACCATTCATTTCAGCTTGACAGTTGAGAGGAAAGAAGCTCAGAGTGGCTCAGTAACTGGCCTGCAGTCACAGAGCTGGTGAGTTACGAGTGGGGGGCCTGACTTCAAAGCCCTCGCTCCTATTGCTTGTCCCAGCCGGAATACGCATCCTCATAAAAACCCATATAAGAGGGGCTTCCCTGGTGGCACAGTGGTTAAGAATCCGCCTGCCAATACAGGGGACATGGGTTCGAGCCCTGGTCTGGGAAGATCCCACATGCCGTGGAGCAACTAAGCCCGCGTGCCACAGCTACTGAGCCCGCATTCCACAACTACTGAAGCCATGAGCCTAGAGCCCGTGCTCTGCAACAAGAGAAGCCACTGCAATGAGAAGCCCGTGCACCACAATGAAGAAAGAGTAGCCCCTACTCGCTGCAGCTAGAGAAAGCCCACATGCAACAACGAAGACCCAATGCAGCCAAAATAAATAAATAAATAAATAATTTTTAAAAAGAGACACCCACATAAGGGATGTTTAGGGGAAAATCAAAATTCCACGTGATCAGGAGGTATTATTATAAAAATGCAGTTTATCCCCAGTGGTATATTAGCCTTAAGGACATAACGATGCTTTTTACAAAGCTGATAGGGAGAGTGAGAGCAAGGAAGAGAAGGAACTAGATAAGATACTTGTGTTTAATCTGGGCTTTCTCTTGCCCAAGATAGTTATTATAACTTTATGGAAATGGAGTCAGGCATACGAAGCAGGCCTCCAGTTTTTGGTCCAAGTAGTCTAGACACAAGAAGAGGTGAAAGAAGTGTTCTTTTAAGGAGCCCAGAGTCTCAAATGTGCCACTGCTTGTTTGACCTTGGACATGACACTGTATAGTAGTGATTAGATGCAGAGACTTGAAAAATGAACAGGCAGGGGCTAGACCCCCAGCTCCTTGGCTTACATGACTACCACTATTCATCTTTCTTCATTTGGAGAAAAGGTAATGGGACCTGGAGGTGACATTCCTAACCATGACTCAGTACATGTTCCATGTGCCTGGAACTGGCCTGGTGACAATTTAGGAGCCAGTCAGGCATCAGATACTTTAACTGTAGCCAGAATACTATGGCCCAGGAGGTCGTGGAAAGTGCTAAAGAGACGTTCAGGCTATATGTCGAGGCTCAAGTCCCAATTCTGTCCTGCTTCAAAGGGACTGCATGACTCACTAACCTTCCTCAAGCCACAGTTCTTTCTCATGTATAAAATATATCTCTGTAATAGAGTCATCCCTTCCCACTCTTGGAATTAACATGAAGGTCACTGATTTCCCAACCATGACGTCAGGGCCTACCTATAAATGACTGCAGTGCTCTCCACCCTCCCCTGATGGTGCCTAGTGATGTCCAACCCCCTTTCAGATCCCTGTCTACGTTGCCTCGATGGGGAGACCCTTCTGGAACCCCTACACCAGATCAAGCCTCCATGTTAAACACACTCACTCATTGAGGCATGGAATCTGCCTTCACAGCACTTTCCACTATCCATAATAAGACATTCTGGGATTATTTGACTAATGAGCCTCTACTTCGGAGGCCATAAGCTTCTCAAAGGTGGGGACTTTGTCAACTTTGCTCACTGGTATATTCCCAGCACCCGCACAGAGCGTGAAAAGTTGTAGGTGCTGAACAGATGTTAGTTGATGGAATAAATGAATGAATAGAAGGAATGAAAGAAGAAATGGAAGGAGGGAGAGAATAAGCCAATCAGCCAAATGTAGCCAATCTGGGAGGGTCACTGAATCTCTCCACACCTTTCAGGTGTACCTTCTCAGTTCCAGCGCTGGGGACAACACAGGAGAGAGAGAAGATGGTACGGGATATAAATTTCAGATTAGCGAAACTCCAGAGATCCCCAGATATCTTCTCTGACCCCCATCGCAATCAAGTTAGAGCCGCGGTTATTCTCTCTCTCAGAACTGCTCTTTTCCTTCCTGGCTCTGGTCACACTTTATTTGGTAGGTTTTCCATGCGTATCTATTATCCACTTTGGCTCGCCACTGCCCGACAGAGTACCTGGCACCTGGTGGGTTCTGAATGAATGTCAATCACCAGTCTAGGGCCATCAGGGATCAGGGCGGCAGAGAGGAGATGGACAAGACACCTGATCTTAAGAAGCCATCAATCCAGTGGGGAGCACAGGCAGGCCAATGAGTGTGAAACACCTCGTTAAATACTGTGTGAATATAAATGATGACTGAGCTCCTTCTTGTGAACATAATAAAATGCTGAAGTTTCTGATGCTAGAAACTTGTGGGGTGAAAAGCCTGAAAGTGGGGTGCTTTTCGAGACTGATTCTCTTCTAACGAATCATTTGTTCATTAAACAAATTCTTACCGGGTACCTACTATGTGCCGTGTAATGTACTAGTGAGATGAGGTCAGTAAGCAGGACTGGTTGGACCCCAGCTCTCAGGGAGCTGGAACCTCGCAGAAATAGCAACGCTTTCCTCCTTTTTTCTCATCTTCAGTACCTTACTTGCCTGCAAACAAAGGGCCTGCTCTCATATACTGCAGGATCGCTATTCCAGGCTCATTTAAAAAGAAAAAAAGAAAAAAAAAAAAAGCATTAACACTGAAGAAACTAGTCTGCCAGGCATCTAGAAGCTGTGTATGGATTTACAAGAGTCATAACTGTCTCGATTTGAATTATCCAGCTTCCCCCCACCATTCTCCCTATGGTCCTCACCCCACACCCCTTTCATTTCTCCTACACAGGCCCCCACCCCCAGCTTCCCGGTGGTCTAACTGCATCTTCCTTTTCCATTTCCAAGAGAAACAGCCACCCCAGCCACAAGACAAGAAGGTTCCAGGGAGACCCAGGGAGAGAGAACAGGAGCATAAACGAACCATCTGTCCCCGAGTCATTTGGGGAGCAATTCAGACAGCAGCTTGGAGGGAGGAAAAGGATGCTTTGGCTTCTGGGGGAGCATAAAATAGTCATTCAAGTTGCAAGGACAGCGATAACCCCTTCCTGTCAAACTTGGCTTGAGGAAGACTTGTCCAGTGATGGGGACTTCAAAGAGAGCCCGACAATGTCCGCACCCAAAGGGCCACCATTCTCTGTACGCATAATGTGAGCTGTTAAGATGGCATGATTCCTCAGGGAGGCGAACGTTTTAAGCTTCTATCCAGCATTCAATCCGGCCTTCTCCGGGGAGCAAGGCAAGAGGAGGGGAGTGCTGGGGAAGAGGGCATGATGATGGTAAACGTAGAGCAACTCCCCGGGAGCCAGAGACAAGCACAAGCTGAGGCAGCAAAAGGCTTGCAACCTCAAAGAAAGGGAGCAAGGGAGCCGAGTCACTGATTTGCTGTGTCAGCCATGTAGGTGAGGGCTGTCTCAGAGCCTCAGTTTCTCCATCTCCTGAGTGAGGGGCATGGGCCCCATGGGGTGCCCATCTGGCTCTGGTGTTCTCTGCAGACCTGCCATTCGCTTCCTGGATCTGTTGTCGTTGCTGCCCCAGAGAGAACGCGCCAAGCCAGCCGGCAATGTGCTGTGAGGCCCGGTGCAGCATGATGTACTGCGAGGCGGCCTGCCCACCCGACAGTACCCTTGGAACAAGCTCGCCAGCCACAATTGTGAGTGTCATCGCTATTGGCCCCGTGGGAGGAGTCTGTTTCTTCCCTGCCCTTCGATTCTCAGCCCAAGGTGAAAGGCTCCTGCTGCTTTCCCTGGGCTATGCCAGATCTACATCTTAGAACGCAGGGCTGGCTTTGGGCAGAGGAGAAATGGCCAGCCCAGACACAGGATCAGTAGGACACTCTTCATTCATTACACAAATCTGTTTTGAGTGTCTGGTATGTGATCCCTACTACGTGGCCTCTTTTTGCCTCACCCCAGTCCATTCTCAGCCTGGTCTCCCTCTGCCTGGAATGCTTTTACCACCCCCCTGTTTTTTAATCGCCTAAATGTTTTTTATCATTCAGGTTCCCCTACAGATAGCATCTCCCCTGCACAGGCCTCCCTGATATGTCCACCAAACTAACTGTTCCTTCTGTGCTCTGACCTAGGACTTGCTGACACCTGCACTTTTTACCCAGGTCGACCTTCTTGGTCTGTAATTAGTGACTTGTGCGTCTCTTTTTCAACTGATGATTCCAAGTTTACTGAGCAGAAGGAAGACATCATCTCTGTAACTGATCCCAACCAGCATCTTGTATCGTCATGGCCCTCCAGGTATGTTTTCTCAATTAGAGGAAGACAGAGTGAGAGAATCTGAATGGCACAAACTTGTTAAGCCAGTGGCTGCTGTCAGCTAACATTTTTGAATGGATTTTGCTACAGCACACGGACAGCACTCTCTCTAGCCCTGCGTCTTTAAATACCATCCCAGGCCGATAACTCGCTCAGTGTGTTCTTTCACCTGACTTGCATGCTGAGCTACAGCATCCTCTCTCCTCTGAGATGTCCAAGACCCAACTCAAATGCAATCCATATGTCCACAACAGAACTCTAGATCTTCACCTCCAAATGTGTTTATCCCCAATCTTCCCCAGCTCAGTAGATGGTACCACCAGACATCCAGTTGCTCAAACCCAGCACCTAGAGGCTTCCTTGACTTCTTAATTGGCCTCACCCCCTGCAACTTCTCTCAGCTCTTTATCTTCAAAGCATCCCCTGGATCTGTCCTCTTCTCTCCATCTCCACTGCTAAGAACCCAATCCAAGCCACTGCTGTCTCTAATCTGGACAACTGCAACAGTCTCATGACCTCCTGCTTCCACTCTGGCCCCTTTACAATCTATCTACCAGTGAAAGTGACCTTTAAATATGTGAACCATACAGTATCACTCCAGTTCTCAAAGCTCTCCCATGGATCCCCAACACAATTAGAACAGAATCGCCTTCAGGCCTGCTTACCTGTTCAGCCTCCTGCCCTAAAATCTCCCTCTAGTCAAGCCACTCTGCTCATCAAGATGACCAAGCTCATTCCTGCACGATGCTCCCTGTGCCCGGAACAACGCGCTCTTAGGTCTTCTCATAGCTGTCTCTCCTCTTTATTATGAAGACCTCCGCCTAACGGTCACCTCCTTCCCTGACTGTTCAATCTAAAACGTCTGCCCGCACGCCCCCCACCAACGTGTTGTCATATTGCCCGGTTTTAATTTTGTAAAGCACTTATTGCTCACTGAAATGATCACCTTTCTTCACTTACTTGCTGCAGTTCCCCTGTAAGATTGTAAATTTTATGAGACCATATGACTTGTCTATCTTGTTTGTCTTCACATCCTTAGGATGAAAAGCAGTATCTGGCAGATGTTGGGTACCACAAATACCCATATGGACAATCAACCAGATGAAGTAAGAGGCGTGACTGGCTAAGAGGAGGAGTAGCTGGCAGCACAGTGCGGGCTCCTCAGCCCAGGATGACAACTGGTGACAAAGCCCAGGCTGGAAACGAAGACTGATGGGGTTTCCTGCCTCCTTCTCCAGTCAGCCAGTTTCCACGTTTTGTTCTGGAATCTTCATGCTTAGACAAGGAAGACACAAGAACTTAATTGTTCTGTAATATTTATGAGAAAACAGTAAAAACAAATCCCTTACATAATTGGTATATAAATCATTTCAGATGTGAACAATGATTCCAGGACTGGCCATTTATTTTAAATATTCGAGACTTTTAAAGCCTAGTTTAGTTGTATTTAAAATCCTTTCTAGGGCTTCCCTGGTGGCGCAGTGGTTGAGAGTCCGCCTGCCGATGCAGGGGACACGGGTTCTTGCCCCGGTCCGGGAAGATCCCACATGCCGCGGAGCGGCTGGGCCCGTGAGCCATGGCCGCTGAGCCTGCGCGTCCGGAGCCTGTGCTCCGCAACGGGAGAGGCCACAGCAGTGAGAGGCCCACGTACCGCGAAAAAAACAAATCCTTTCTAGAAACAGAATGGGCTACCCTGGGAAGAAATGAGTTCCCTGGCACTGGAGGTATTCACGCCAAGATTACCTGGCCACATGGCATGGATGCGAGAGAATACTAAGTCGTCAGACCAAGGTTGGACTGGATGCGTTCAAAGGTTTGAGTTCAGTGGTTTGATTTCAATTCCAGTAACACTAACAAAAAACGCTGATGAAGATGCTAATGATACTGATGAGGAGGAGGCTGAGGCCACTGTAGCTCGTGGTAATGATGACCACACGACAGCTAACATTATTGAGCTCCATCTATGCTTGATTATAAGCGGTTTCAAGTACTTAAGTGCTTTATATTAATTATCTCAGTTAATCCTCAAAATACACCTGAGAAGGAAGGATCATTACCTTTATTTAGCAAATGAGGAAACTGAGGCAGAGAGAACTTTAAACATTCACCCAAAGTCACACAGCTCATTAGGAAGTGGCAGGGCAGGTATTTCAGTACAGCTCTTAATGACATACTCATCTCCATAACCCTGCTGCTCAATTTTATGGGTGCAACTGCAGAATATGGTATGTTCTCCTTTGGGTACTGGCATGTAGTAAAGAAAAAGATAGTTCTGGCAGATATCTTAAACATAGGATATGCTGGCTACTCATGCATAAATGCATATAGGAATGACATTCATACTGAGGTGAAGTAGAGCACCCAACCATAATTCAGAAAATACTGCTTCCAGTATGAGATCTGTCACTGCCTTGCTGTGTGACCCAGGTGCATTGCTTTCCCTTTCTGTACAACCTCAGTGTAAAATGAAAAAGGAAAAAGAGATGATTCCTAAAGTCAGTTTCAGAAGTGTTTAGGTATTCACAGAAACTAAATCCTATCTATTCACCTATCAATCTACATTTAGAAGTGAATAGCAGGTAAATTACCTCCTTATGTGGATTTAAGCAAAATGCAAATTCAAAAATCCCCAAGTACTCCTCAAAACTACATGGATGTCAAGCTATAGGTCAAATGAGGAAATGCAAGGTATTTCTAAAGTAAACAGTCTAGAAACTCCAGAAAGCATCTATTTCTTCTCTAAGAGTCCCAAGAGTAAAGGGAAAAAGATGACTCCTAAAATTGCTGGTCCATTACTTAATGCAGTATATACTCTATATCCTAATCAAAATGAGAGGTCATATACTATACACTAAGGGGAGAAGACATTCAGAGCATCACTACACATTCTGCAGATAAATAAGCACATTTTATCCTCTTCCGCAGGTCTTGTAAAAGAGGACTGCTTCCTTGAAGACTGCCAGAGGCTATGAAGAATGTCTCCTAAAGCAGAATCATGTCCTCTTATAAAAAGAGAAAAAAAAAGCTATCTTTCAAAAAAAAAAGTCACTATGCTGGTTTTCTGATTAACTGTCAGCAAGCCCTGATTTCCCATGTGGATTCAAACCATGAATCTGCTAGAGTTTTCTTTCAACCTGACTCTGATCTCCTTTGGGAAGCACAGAAAAAGCATTTCCTAGTCTCTGCCACCTTCTAGCCATCTGACCTTGAGTGAGTTCCTTCATCCCTCCAAACTTAATGTGCCTCTTCGGGGGAATTTTACTGGTAATGGAAATCAGCCAGTTTAAAGCAAAGCCACTTAAAACAAGTTCTAAAACATTACACTAAACAGTAGAAGAGATACCATTGGGACCTAAGTTTAAAAATAAAACCAAAATCTTTAAAATAAGTTATTTCTAACGTATATTCAGCGAATTGTAACTCCATGCTAATTCTCAGAAGCAAGAAAGAATAAATCAAGTATGGAGGGTTTGGGGCACACTTTTCCCAAAAAAGGCACAAAGCAAGATACAACTTTTCTTTAGATTTGATGTTCACAGATGATCATTAACAGGTTCATGTTTTCAGAAATGTTTGAGTAAAAAAAAACTTTTCCCAAAGGCTTTTCATAGTCCTTCGATTAAACATTTTCTTTGAAAAAGTCTATTGCGTTTAATCCTCAGTGATTCTCTCTTCCGCAATTGTTAGCTCTGAACACTCCGATCCTCATTTGCTTACAACCCAAGCACTTTTCCCACATAACTTTCAACAGCTTCATGAAATCATTATCTTTCCTATAATCGGTAATTTTACTTTACAACTACATTGAATTACTCTTGCTTGTATTATTTGATGTTTGTAATGTCTGTTAATTATCAGCAGGCTTGCCAACAAAAATATTGATATGACGGGTGGAGAAGAAAATGTTAAGCAGAGAGGAGTGTTTCGGTGGGGCTAATTTTATAAGCGGTCAATTCATCAGTGAATATTTTCACGTGAAGACGATTTTTGCTCCTCTGTGCATGATTGCGTGGCCTTGGATGACCATTCCCCCATTCTCACCTGACCTCTCTCACCTCCATTAGGTCTTTCCTCAAATGCCACCCCAGTAAAGCCCTTCGTGAAATCTTACTTAAAATGGCAGTCCAATTCCAAGCTCATACAAATCCACTCCATTTACCCTTTCTTCTGTTTTGGTTTCTTTATAGCACGTACCAACACCTAACACACTGTATATTTACTTGTTAATTTGTTTATTGCCTATCCTTCCCCTGCTCCCACTAGAATGAAGGCTCCATGGGAGCAGGGAATTTTGTCTGCTTTATTCCATTGCTATCACTATTACCAAGAACTGTGCTTGGAACGCAGTAGGAGCTTAAAAATATCTATTCAATGAATGAATATTCAAATGAGAAGAATCTCCAGGAACTCAAATGTTACAGAATATTGCTGATAGTAGCAGTGTTGTGGGTTTTATGCCTTGTACTAAGGGAGACAAGTAGCTTCCATCACAGCTTTGCAAGTGGCTCTCTGGAGCCCTGTGTAGAAATGAAGGATAAGATCGATAGTGATGTCTGCCCTTGAGCATCAGAAGTGCCCAGAGGAATAACGGCATCATGGTAGGTATTCTTCCCTCCTACCTTACATTGTTGGTTAATCATCCCCCAACTCCATGTAGACTTTTCAGTAATGTCTACAATTACACACACACAAACACACACACGACCAAGACAAAAGTGCAGCATGGCTCATATTGTTTTGAAAGGTAACAGGTATTTTTCAGATCTCAGCTATTTTCAACTTCACACTCTATTTTAGCTGCCAGCTCATTGCTAATTGCCAACCTGTTGCAAGTAGTCATCAAATAATGTGGCATCCTTGGGAATCAGACTTTTAGGTCGGAAGAAGCTTTAGACATAATCCGATGCAAACTAATCATTTTACAGATGGAGAAACCAAGGCTTTTAAAAGATTAAGCATTTGTTCTCAAATCTCACAACTAAAATCATACAAATAAGAACTTCACATCTTTAGCAGTTATAAACAAAAGATGAACCAGAGATTCCAAGGAAATTTTTTTAAAAATTAAAAGGGAAGAAGAGGAGAAAAGAAACACATTTGGGCAGATGCTGGCAAGGCACTCACATACTTTGTGTTTCCTGTTTCAATGAAGTGAACAATCATTGCCTTCCCATTTCTCTCCTTTTTTTTTTTTTTAACATCTTCATTGGAGTATAGTTGCTTTACAATGGTGTGTTAGTTTCTGCTTTATAACAAAGTGAATCAGCTATACGTATACATATATCCCCATATCTCCTCCCTCTTGCGTCTCCTTCCCACCCTTCCTATCCCACCCCTCTAGGTGGTCACAAAGCACCGAGCTGATCTCTCTGTGCTATGCGGCTGCTTCCGACTTGCTATTTTATATTTGGCAGTATATATAGAGGCCACAACGTCTCAGGTCTCAGCTCAGCCTCTGAGTCCAATCCTCACTGCTTTTTGTTTTATCAGAATAAGAATATATTGCTCTTGTTAATCAATCATAAGTCCTCTACATGATTTCCTCAGAGAGATCATTCAAGAGATGGCTTCATTTAGAGGTGGTACATGTATACAATGGAATATTACTCCGTTTCTAATCAGCCATTAGAAAGAATGAAATACTGCCATTTGCAGCAACATGGATGGACCTAGAGATTATCATACTAAGTGAAGTAAGTCAGACAGGAAGACAAATATTATATGATATCACTTAACATGTGGAATCTAAAAAACAGTACAAATGAATCTATATACAAAACAGAAACAGAGCCACAAACACAGAAAACAAACTTATGGCTACCAAAGAAGAAAGGGACAGGGGCGGGATGGATAAATTAGGAATATGGGATTAATAGATACAAACTTCTATACATAAAATAGATAAGCAAAAACAATTTACTGTATAACACAGGGAACTATATTCACTATCTTATAATAACCAATAATGGAAAGTAATATGAAAAAAAAATATATATATATATAATTGAATCTTTTGCTGTACACCTGAAATGAACACAGTATTGTAAATCAACTATACTTCAATAAAAGATACATGCACCTCAGTGTTCACTGCAGCACTATTTACAATAGCCAAGACACGGAAGCAACGTACATGTCCATCCACAGATGAATAGATAAAGAAGATGTGGTATACTTATACAATGGAATATTACTCAGCCATAAAAAAGAACAAAATAATGCTATTTGCAGCAACATGGATGGATCTAGAGATTATCATACTAAGTGAAGTAAGTCAGAGAAAGACAAATATCACATGATATCACTCATATGTGGAATCTAATTTTTAAAAAGTGATACAAATGAACTTATTTACAAAACAGAAGCAGAATTACAGATATCAAAAACAAACATGGTTACCAAAGGAAATGTCAGGGAGAGGATTAATCAAGAGCTTGAGATTAACATACACACACTACTATATATAAAATAGCTAACCAAGAAAAACCTACTTAGAGCACAGTGAACTATACTCAATATTTTGTAATAACCTATAAGGGAAACGAATCTGAAATATACATATATATATATATGTATAACTGAATCACTTTGCTGTACGCCTGACACTAACACAACATTGTAAATCAACTATACTTCAATTTTAAAAAATGAAAGAAAGAAATAAAAATGGAGCCCAGAAAAAATAAAATTAAATTTAAAAAAACATAGGGACATCCTAAAACGAGAGAGAGAGAGAGAGAGAGAGAGAGTTGGCTTCATTTAAAACAGAATTCCATTCCTCTGGCCTGGGGTAGCCCTTCTCTCAGACACATGGTTGTATTCCTCCAGGCTCCCTCACAAAGCTGTTTCTCACCACCACCAGAGTCCCAGGGCACCCAAGACGGCATCTTCAACTGATGAGTCCCTGTTCTCCTGAAAGCGTTAGCTGGAAAATTCCAGCAAAGCTTTCCTATATAAATACGACTGCTTAAAGTGCATCAAAATTATAGAAATCAGCCAGCAGTTTCTTTTTATCTTCCTCAGGCCAATATTACTTTTTATCGTATCAGAACTCACGGAACTTTCACCAATTCATGGGAAAATTTAGAGGGCAGCCGGGGGTAGGGGAGAAACAGCAAAGAGATCATTCCTCCATTTGCCTCACTCCCCCCCTTATCTTCAAGCCTTACCCACGGAGGACTCCCATCTCTGTCAAGCTAGGAAAGAGAGATGTCTTTATTAGAAAAATCATCCTGGAGGCTGCCAAGCCCTGTGTACACAGGAAAGCTTGCTCGGCAAATGAAGGGGTCACCCAAGAGTCTGAGACGAATAGACACGTGCTGAGGTTTCAGTGACCCAGAAAGCCCTGGGAAAAAAACATGGTTTCACGTAGGAATAAGAAGAAAGATATTTTCCACCTAAAACAGCTGATGGGTATTTTTCCCCTTCCAAATGGACAAAATAATACCTTGAGGGAGAGGGCAAAATGAAACTCTTTTTAATTGCCCAAGGAGAAATTCTTCAGAGAATCAAGAGCCAGCTAGAAGGATCAGCTGGAATCACAACCCTGCCGCAGCGAGATCTGTGCCAAGCAAGGACAGAGCGTGGCCAAGTCTATTTTCAGTGTCACTCATGCTCCCTGCCGATTGATGTCTCTGACATAACAGGCTGTGTGCTTCATGAGGGTAAGGACGGTGCCCTGCTCACCACAGTAACCCTAGCTCCTTCCAGAGGCCTGGCTCATTGTAGCTGCTCAGTAACTCCTTGGAGAATGAGTCCATAAAGCTTACCCCTTTTTCATACCCTTGTCTCACCTCTACCTTGTTCTAACCTTTAGACCATGATGCCACATGGTGGAGGGCCTCTATGAGCTTATTAGTTTCCCAATATATTAATCTAACTTGTATTAAGGTTTGTATGTCAACACAGTGACAAAGGCTGTCTCTAATATTACATCATTTAATCCTTTAATTAAAGGATCATTTAATCAAATGATTATAATCATATAATGTATTTGTGAGCTAGGTAGTAGTTTGAGTTTTTTTAATCTCCCATTCTACAGATGAGAAAACTGAGCCTCAGACATGCTAAAGAACTTGCCCAAGGTCATGACAAAGTTTGGACTCAAAGCCAGGCCTGACTCCAAAGGCTGTGCCTTTGTCCCTACCCTTAAGGACTTGTACGATGACTTGGATTATCTCTAAGACAGTGCCTCTCGAGTTGTCCCGTTCACACAAATCATGTTGTTAAAATGCAAATTCTGATTCAGAAGGGCTGAGCTGGGCCTGAGCCCCAGCATTTCTAATAAGTTCCAACGTGGTCTGCATATTCCTCTTTGGGTATTCAGGCTGTCTTAGGAATCTTTTCTTTCTGATGTCCTCCATTTCTGTTAAACAATAAGGTGTTTTTCTTTTTAAACCTAAAAAATGTTTGATTTCACTGGGTATTGGTAGCTAGTGAGATACTTAGCAAAGGCTTTCTGGTATAATGCAAAGTCTCAGGGGTCTGCCTCAGAGCCTGGAGGGAAACTCAAAGGTTTGGGGCAAAGATGTGACACATAATCTTATTTGCATTTTAGAAGGTGTCTCCGGCTGCAGTAGAGGGGATAGTTTGGGGAGAGACAAGATTGAAAGTGGCAGAGCAGAGAGGAAGGTATGGCAGTGATCCAGGAAAGAGATGATGATTGCTTAGAGAAGCTCACCTGCCTCCTTGCTTCTAGTTTTAATCCTACCACTAATATGCAATAATTAGAATCAAAGGAGCTCAGAGGGAATTAGAGAAAGTATTTAACCTAATTATGTAGATGCAAACTATTATATATAGGATGGATGAACAACAAGGTCCTACTATATACCACAGGGAACCATATTCAATGTCATGCAATAAACCATAATGGAAAAGAATATGAAAATGATTGTGTATATGTATATATATATATATATATATATATGTATGTATGTATAACTGAATCACTTTGCTGTACATTAGAAATTAATGCAACATTGTAAATCAACTATACTTCAATAAAATAAGTTGAACCTAATTATCTAATTTTATAGAGAAATACTGAGGTTAAGAGAGAAATTCCTAAAGTCATACAATTTATCTGCCATAGCATCTTTCAAAGCACTTTCTATAGGATGTTGACCGGTGTTATGAATAAAAAACAAAAAATGAAAAGGAATTCAAAGGTGTTTAAGAAACATTTGATTAAATAGTTAAGCAGTTTTGTTTCCTGCAGAACTTCTCAGAGCTTTTAATAAGCTAATGTTCCCTGTGAATCTTCTAGAGTGAGACAAATGTATTTCCCAAATGACTAGAGAATTTTTTTAGGACTTGGGTTTCATAAAAATACTGTGGGAAACTGGTGTGTGGTGATCTTTCCAGAATCACATCATACTGCTTCTCATCACTTGGGTGAAGTAGCTGCATCTTTCAGGTACAGACATGCCCCACCTTCCACCTCTCTTAGAAAACTGCCTCATAGCCCATATACTTGCCCACCTAACTCTTCTCCCCTGAATTTCTCTTCTATAACTTTCTGTTTTTTGTCAAGTATGTTCGTTTGTTCAGGAAGTATGAATTAACTTGGTTGATCTGTACCATCTGATCCCCTAATGGGAAAAGTTATTTTCGAATCAAGGAAGGCAAAGTTATAAGACTGAGTACAAACCCAGACATAGAGAACAGACCTGTGGTTGCCAACGGCGGGTGGTGGTGGAGGAGGGATGGATTGGGAGTTTGGGGCTAGCAGATGTAAGCTATTGTATATGGAATGGATAAACTGTACAGCACAGGGAACTCTATTCAATATCCTGTGATAAACCATAATGGAAAAGAATAAGAAAACGAATGTATATATACGTATAACTGAGTCACTGCTGTACAGCAGAAATTAACACAACATTGTAAATCAACTATACTTCGATAAAAGAAAGATTGAATGCAAACCATAGCTTTGTTAATATCTTTTTATGTAATCATAAAAAATATAACCTACTGAGGCTTAATTTTTCTCTCATTCTTCAGATGACATGGCATAACCACATTATCTCTGTAAAGATAAATGCTTTCATTCTGTAAAGTCAGTGTCCCGGTTACAGTCTCTTAGTAAGGCCATGATCTCTCTTAGTAAGGTCAGACATTATCTGACTTTATTGAACTCAAACTTCCATGTTGTATGCCCACCTACTCCCCTTGGAGCCTCCGTTCACTGCCCCTGAGAGGTATGCCACCCCCATACTTATCAAAACACACCTTCTATGCATCCTCATATCCAGACACAGAGTTAGGAATGGTCCTTCTGAGAATGCATTGCTGTCTTTTCACGGGTACCTGACCCGCATCGCTACAACATGCTAGCAGCCCGAGAAAGGTGTCCCAATTCCTTGCCCAGCTCTCTCCCAGGCACCACCACCTTTTGATTATACCGAACAACTCCTCACTCCCAGTTGCCCTGGTAATCACCAAAACTGCCACCCTTCAGAGAGCGACACAAATTCCTATCAGGTCCGCACTCTGTCATCAAGTGCCTCAGAGCTGACGGCCCAGGCTGCTGCAGCCAATCCAGGCCACTTTGGTCATGATGGAACAGCCTCAGGGAAAATTGGTGGCTCATTCAGCTTTGCTCCAGCTGACAGCAAAACCTGCCAGACCTCATTCTTCTTCTCTCTTCCTCCCCTCTTCCTTCTCTCAGCCCATCATTCTTCAGACAGGCTTCCCAAAGGAGTACAGTGTCCCTTGTGATTGGACTCTGTGCACATGGAAATATGACCTGAATAATTTATCACTCCCAATGTATTCTTTTTCCCTTGACTAAAGGGGTATGGGTCTATATCTGTATCAGGGGAGACAGAGAGGTTTTTATATATCACATGTGTTTATGTATAAATATATGCTATTTGCCAGTCACTGAACAAGCCATATGCTTTAACACTCCCATGTCATTGTTCAAGCTAATTCCTTGGCTGAGAAGGACCTTCTCCCCTTTTACTTCCTATTGACATTCCACCTACCTATGGAAGACTTCTATTTGTCAGCCTTGGGTAACAAAACTCCAATTTTCCCTTTGAGAGTCCAGTCTTTCTTGGGATTAAGTTCACGTGGTTTGTGTGGGAATGACCCCACTCTGGCTCTGGGATGGATACATGATCCAGCCTTGGTCAGTCAAAACCCGCAGTCACCTAGCCACCAGATGGGTTCAGGGATATGTTGGTGACTCAGGGGGGCCAGTCACAGCCCAGAATTTTTGCTAGAAATTATAAGAAAGATAGCACTTTCCACTGAGATGCTAGGAGAGCAGATGTAAGCCTAGACCTACAGCAGCTTTCTCTGCCACAACTTGGGAGTGTGAATGAAGCCAAAAGAAAGGAAAACAGAGACCAGAAAAGAAGACATATTATGGAAAATACTGTTTGAGATTCTGAATCCACCGTGCATGAAACTAGCCCTATCCACTGGCTTTTATCTGGGAGCCAATAAATAATGACAATGATGATAGTAATGATGATTGGGATGATAATCGCCTGAGTCAGTGTAAGCTGGTAGAATGGATGCTGTGGGGTGCCACCCTCATTCCCCTTTAGGCTTGAGGCACTCATTCCATCAGTGGACAAATGCTGCCTACTGATGGTCCAGCAATTGCCCTTAACTGAATGAAAGTGTCTCACCCAAGGTTATATTTCCTCCCAAGAAGCAGTTTACTTCTGATGACAGATCACTGCAAGGGTACATAAACCACTTGTCTCAATTCCAGACAATTCTGAAAGGCTATCCCAGATCCAATCTCCCACGGCACTGAATGAAGCTTCTGTTGCAACTGAACTGCAGTGTTAACACCTCCTTCTGTCTAATCCTGCTTCCCTTTCTGCCTCACAGGCTCTACCCTCAACAAGAGTCTCCAGGAAACGCGCTACGTGCACTTTGTCATCTGATTCTGTTTCCTAGGGAACTTTATGTAAGACAGGGCGGTTGTGTGTTTGTAACCAAAGGAGTGCTACCTAATATACAATTCTTTAAGACCCAACCCAAGAGTCACCTCTTCCATAAAATCTTCAATATTAAGGGCTTCGTCCTGAGCTCCCAGAGCTTGTTACTTGTATAGTTTCATTTAGACGTATCCATTCCTCCTCACATTACACTTGATGATATGTACGTCTGTATCCTCCTACAAAATTGTAAGCTCTCAGAGTCTTTTCTATGTCCGCCTGACCCCTGACTGCTTTGCACACAACTTGCACTCATCATAAACTGTGGGTCACCACAAGAAACAACTACTTGAAATTCCTCACTGTGATCACTGTGAAGAGGTATTGAGAATTGTATTAGTTATCTATTGCTGTGTCACAAAACATCCCAAAATTTAGCAGCCTGAAACAACAAATATGTAGTCTCTCACCAGTTTCAGAGGGTAGGGAATCTGGAAGCAGCTTAGCTGTGTGGCTCTGGCTCAGGGGCTCTCATAGGATTGTAGTTATCGGGCAGAGCTGTAGACACATGAAGGCCTCACTGAAGCTGAAGCATCTGCTTCCAAGACAGCTCACTCACATGGCTGTTGGCAGGAGGCCTCAGTCACTCATCACAAGGACCCCTCCACAGGGCTGCATGAGCATCTTCACCACATGGCAGCTGGCTTCCCCTAGAGCGAGGGGTCCTGGTTGGTGGGGGGAGAGAAGGAGAAAGTCACAATGCCTTTTTTGTCCTAATGTCAGAAGGCTCACAGTTAATAAGGGGAGAACTAGAACCCCCCCTCTATGGAAGAGAGGGATCTCAAAAAGCTTGTGGGCATATTTTAAAATCACCACAGGATGTCGCACATTACGTTGCCCAGCTCTCTTGGAACCATGAAAGAATCTTCTCCAATCCCACAAGGAAAAATCTAACACTTTTCATAAGCAGTTTGACTGTTTCTAACTTCTGTGGACTGTAAACTGGGTAACTAACTCATCTCATTTTACTCTTTGCTTCTCAGAAACTTAAGAGCAGGTTTATAGCTCACCTCCATCAGGGGTAAAATATTTCATGGCATATATTTTATATGCTATCCTCATTTCCAAGTTTTGCTTTTCTCTTCCCTGGTTTTCCTTTTGCATTGTTTTTCTTATTTTCAATTTTACTTTACTTTGCTATATTCTATGCATGTGGATAAGCTGCCTTATGCCCTTTTGTAGGACAAGGCTAGGTATAAATAAATAAGTACAATCATACAAATGTACACATACCTAAAACAGGGCTCTTGATTTACTAGTTATATATCCCTAGAGTCTGCACACCAGATCATTTAAACAAATCCAGATCATTTTATTTGACAAATCCTGTGGTAAGAATAATAACACTTACAATAACTGCTAACATTCACTGTACATTAACAATGTGCAAAGATTGCACTCATTTCTTGATGTAACCTTCATGATGTCCTCTGAAGGTAGGTACTGTCATGATTCCCACTTTACAGGTAAGGCTTGGAGCGGTGAAGAACATTCCCCAAGGTCATATTTCTAGAAAGAGGCAGAGCCAAGTTTCTAAGATCTTTGCGTCCCAGAGCCAAAGCTTCCTCTGCTCCCTCTGCTTTCTTAAGGGTAAATGGAAAATATGTTTTAACATATCATCAGTGAGAAGACTGAAGCCCACAGAGGTGAATTTAAAGTCATCAGATGTTGTGGTGCCCAACATTGTGGCAAGAGATTTGCGGTATACAAAGGAAGGGGAAAATGTACAATTGAGGATTTCATAGTCTAAGCAGGAACAGGTAAGTTACCAATGTTAGGCAATTTTAAGAGAGAAATTATATAAGACAAAATGAATGGAATATATATTAAATGCTACCAGTGGTCAAATAAGGCAGAAAACTTCATGATCTGAGGTTATAGCAGGCTTCTAGGAAAGGGTGAGATTTAGGCTGGACCTTGAAGGATGAACTGGAATTGAATAGATAAAGAAGGTACAGCTTAGAAAAAAACCACAAAGAGGAAATTCTCCAGGCATCACATGTAAATAATTCCATAACCTTTAGCCTCTTAGGAACTACCTCTGAGATCAACCAGCTCACGTGCCTCGTAACTTGTAGAGAGGAAACATGCACACACATACACATATACATATGCATATACATATATGTTCAAATGTGTAAAGGAAAAGTCAAAAGCAGCCAGAAACATATAGGTACTGAAATAGAAAATCAGAGATGACGCAACAGTGGCTCTCTCAAAAAAGAAAATCAGGGATATACAGGGAACAAAGTAGCTATAAACCACTATCCTGTCATTTCCG
This sequence comes from Phocoena phocoena, assembly GCF_963924675.1. NCBI lineage: Eukaryota > Metazoa > Chordata > Mammalia > Artiodactyla > Phocoenidae > Phocoena > Phocoena phocoena. The sequence continues at coordinate 129,030,463 of NC_089221.1, read as the reverse complement.
ATTTGTAAGATGAATCAACAAGCATGGTTAAACTCTGGAGGAAGAGAACTGTTTGTGGGGTCAAAAGCCATATACCATAGTTTCTCAGCTTGGCCAGGGATGACGAGACTCCTGAGGTCTGTTTGCCCATCAGTAAAATGGGGATGGTGCCGATCTTTTCTTTGTGAAGATCTCAATTTAGAGTACTAACCATTATACTAGCACAGTCCTTTGTGAAGATCAAATCGATACTTTACATGAAAATTCTTTCTAGCCCATAAAACAGAATAGTGGTCCCTATAACAACTCGCTATTAGATATAAAGTTAATACAGCTATCGGAGATAGCCTAGTACAAACATCTTCTTAATGTTTGAATGCCCCCCCATAAACTCTATGACTTCTGCTTGAACTTCTCCAGGGTCAGGGAGCTTCCTTCTACACAAGACTGGAGTTGTATGTGTAACCCATTTGGGAACAACTTAAATTGAACTTAGAACTGCCTCCTGGTATTTTCATTGGTACTGGTTTTATCCTCTGAGCCACACAGAAAAAAAATTTCATATTCATATTCAAATTTGACATATATTAGCTCTTCAAGGGTTTACAACAAATAATTAACCACCATTGCCCACCTTCCAACCAAAATCCTAGACTATTCTCCAAAACAGTTCAACTTCCTTCAAAGGTTTTCTAGGTAACATGATGCCAAGACCTCATACCAACCTAGTTACCCTCTGTCAGACCCTCTGTAGACTGCCAATGTGATGTCCAGCATGGAGAAGAGTACTCTAAATGTAGCTGTAGTTAGAAATATAGGACTGACTCTAGGCTACATAATTCTACATTCCATGCTTCTGGACCATCTTGGTTGACTGCAATTAAAAAGATACTTGGGCTTCCCTGGTGGCGCAGTGGTTGAGAGTCCGCCTGCTGATGCAGGGGATATGGGTTTATGCCCCGGTCCGGGAAGATCCCACATGCCGCGGAGCGGCTGGGCCCGTGAGCCAGGGCTACTGAGCCTGCGCGTCCGGAGCCTGTGCTCCGCAATGGGAGAGGCCACAACGGTGACAGGACCGCGTACCACCAAAAAAAAAAAAAAAGAAAGATACTTGACTATGTCAACATTCAACCAATATACTTGAATAAATGAGCACACACCAAGAAGACACAAATCTAAATAAGTAAGCCAAAGTAACTAGGGTTTACTGAGTACATATTATGCTCCCCTAGAATGTGCTAGACAAGAAAGGCATTATTTATGTATTACTTGTGTCTTGTCTGTCTCCCCTATCTGAATATAAGCTCCATGAGATGAGGGACTTTGTCTTATTTTTGTATTCCCAAATCCCGCCCCCAAAAATAGTGCCTGACAAATAGAAGGTGCTTGATAAATAATTAATTAATTAACTAATTAATGAGATACTGCCCTACAAATAGGATGAAAAAAAAAGAACATGGGAGAAAAAAAAGAGACCACATGTACCAAATGAAGGCCTCTAGGGAACAGTGGGCCCTTGCTGACTAATTACTCCCTTCTCACTCCACCTCAAGCCAGTAGGACTTTCATTAGATTGGTCCAACCCTGGGACCCAAGCTGGGCTGTTGCTTGCAGGTGGAAAGGGTTAACATAAATTAAAAGGTCAGCCCTTAGGTGGAGCTTGCCCTTTTCTTGTGCTCCAGGGCAGTTAGGATCTAGAGCAATATGGTCCAGATGTCATTTTTCACCCATTAAAAGCTCTAGAACTCCAATAAGTGATGTGGCTTGAACCATAAATGTTAGAGCTGTTCAGGGGAACAAGATCAATAGGATTAAAATCGGCTGGTTTCAGAAAAGCTGAAAGACTTGACCCAAACTTGGAGGATACAGGTAGACGAACTGATGGGCAAGTATGAACGGTAGGGCAGGAATCCATTACAACTAAAGGTGGGCTCAGGACATGGAAAACTTGGAATGCTTTGCTAAGTTGTTTATACCTTATTCTATAGGCAATGGGGAGCTACTGAAGGATGCTGAGCAGGAGAACAGCATGATAATGGCATCTTTTTGGAAAGAAGAATTGTTAACTGGCCTTTGTGATGCTTTTTAAAGAGAGCAAATTCTTTAGGGGGTTTGGGTCAGGAGCACAAGACTATAACCTAATCTCTGCCATTAATGTGCAGATTTATCTTGGATAAAATGCTTTATTTGATGGGTTTGACTTTTCCCGCAAGTCAAAAGAGAAGCAGAAGCTCAGTTAACATGTTTCATTACAAGTGCCAACTCCACACACTCAACAGTGGATCTCTAAGGCACACGTTTAAGAGGATTCTGAGGCCCTGTCTGGGCTTAAAAGAAAAGTGCTGCCTTCTGCTAGTAACGTCTGCCATGGGTGCATAAAGGAGGAGTAGAGGGAGACATGCCACTTGAGCGACATTGATAGTAGATCAGAGAGGCAAATTTTAACGGCTTTGCAAATACTCTCCCACTGTCAACATCACTATCATATTCTCTTCTTACCAGTTGCACCCATTCCCTACACCCTACCATTCCTGGAACCTAGGTTTGGAATTTTCAGTTTCCTGCATCACCGGAAAGTAGAAATGAGCCACAAGAGCCTCCCAGCCTCACGTTCTGTGTTTCTACCAGGGGCCCATTGGAAGCACCTCTCAGTGGCCTCTTGCTCACTCTCCTAACCTACTCTCTGCAGGACAGATCTGCCTGGGAAACAAGGTGAAGAGAATCATTTCTTTCCATGCAAATGTCCCCTTAATGGGTAATGAGCAAACCGCAGCAGCTGGATCTGCTGTGTAAGGCTGAATGTCTTGAAATAGAATATGGCTCCAAGTTTTCCATGGGGTACCTGCATCAGCGATTCTGTAAGTAAGTCACCAAGGAGAAGCAACTTTCTCTCGGGCATCTTTTGCCCCTAGCAAATCACAGCGGTGCAAAGAGGAAAAGTAGGGTAAAGAGATGAGGCCATCTCCTGGGAAGGGGCAGGAGGAAGAACAGAGTCAAGATAAAGAAAGTAAGCAGGGCACCACCCTCATCTCTCGCCACTCGTTCTCAAAATCTTTCTCTCTCCATACTAAACTACTTGAGGTTGTGTGCTGTTTCTCTCTTCCAGGCTTTTGCACGTGAAGTTTCTTCCCCCTGGAGTGCTCCATATTTGCTTAAGCTCACTATTCATGCTCTCTCTTAAGGTATTAATTGGGTGTCACCTTCTCTAGAAAGCCTTTTGAAACCTTGATACGGGTCTCCTATGCTTTCCCTGTCACAGCATTGATCACACCATATTCTAATCATCTTTTACTTATCTGTCCCTCACTAATAAAAACAATAGCTAATGTTGATTGAGCGCTGAATATGTGTCAGGCACTGGAATAAGCGTCTGACACAGATTATTTCACTTAATAGCACAATAATTCTACAAGGTGATATCCCCATTCACAAATGGAGAAACAGGCTCAGAGAGGTCAAGTACCTTGACAAAGATAACAAAAGTTACACATCTAGCAAGTAGCAGAGCCATGTTTAGAACCCAGATCTGCCCACATTCTCTTAACCACCATGCTACACCACATCCCCTTCTAGGTGCTAGGCTCCATGGGGCAAGGACTGTGTCCAAGTCACACGGTACTCCAGCATTGGTGTGCCTTGCAAGTAGGTGATACTTAATATATATTGGTTGATTAAATGAAGGTCCCATAGACTGAACGTCTGTGTCCTCCCAAAATTTATACGTTGAAATCCTAACCCCGAAGGTGATGGTATTAGGAGTGTGGAGCCTTTGGGGTGGGATTAGTGGCCTTATAAAGGAGGCCCAAGAAATCTAACTTGCCCACTTCCATCATGTGAGGTTACAGCGAGAAGACAGTAGTCTGCCACCCAAAAAAGTATCCTCACCAGAACGTGACCCTGGGGGCACTCTGATCTCAGGTGTCAAACTTCTAGAACTGTGAGAAATAAATTTCCATTGTTTATTAACCACCCAGTCTATGGTGCTTTATTATAGCAGCCCAACCAGACTAAGATGAAATGAATAAATACAGGAATGAATGAACAGTATCGTTACACATTAGAAATAAAAGATTCCATAGGGTCAATTCCAATTTGAAGAAATGAGACTAACTGAAGGGAATCACTCTCATGAGAGTGTATGTTTCTCAGGGCAGTTGGAAAGAAAACAAAACGAAACAAAACAAACAAGCAAACAAAAAAACCCAGAATTCATCCTAATTGACCAGGGAAGCCAGAAGTCAAAACCAGAGAAGTAGTGCCAAGGGCCAGGCCCAAGGAGGAGGCCATAAATGCGAGAAGAGGCAAGAGGTCAGGAGCTGTGGCAGCTCGGAACAGGCAAGGACGCAAAGTGCTACAAATGTAAAAAGAGATAAGTCAGGAAAGATAATAAACAAAGGGGGTGATTGGAAGTCTGTTGTTACTAGTGCTAGTCATGCAGGGTAAGGGGTAGGCTGGTTGCCTTAGAGTCATGGGTAGATGCATAAAGGTATAGAATCCATAAAGATCCACATGGCTTGAACCAGAAACTGATCCCCACACCTACGCCTTTGCCAGTACTACCTGCTTCTCCCCTAAGCATTTCTCTTTTTTCAGTTATAAAAACACAGGTTCTTTGGACTAGCTACTTTTTCCCCCACAATTGTTCTCATGGTAAAAGTCTCCAATGTTCCAGTCCAAGACACAAATAAGCTAAGAAATGGGGTTATGAATAATCTTTGCAAGTTCTGGGGTGGGTACATAGGGCCTCATTTGTAAGTTGTCTTATTTAATACACTGGGCTCATTAAACCCCATTCCTGCAAAATCCATTTATTATCCTCAGTTGCTTAAAACTTTAAAAATTCTATAAATGCCTATTTGGTGCCTTTCTGTGCGCCAGGCACTAACGTGGAAGATACAGAGATAGGTAATACAAGGTTGATTTCTACAAGTCCAGCAAAGGACTCTCAGTTCAATGAAGGAAAGCCAGAACAGAGTTTAAAGTCAGAAGACCTAAGTTCAAGGCACGGTCCTGGTCCAGTTCTTCTGGGCTCAAATAGTGACCACTCACTCAATAACTGTGATTTGGGGCAAGTTAAAGAGCTTCTCTGTGTCCTAGTTTCCTCATCTATAAAATGTAAAATTGGCATCCTTACCTCATAGGGTTGTCATATGAATTAGCATATGGTGAAGCATTTTGCAAAACTGTAAAGCACTAGGCATATTCAACTGTCATTACTAAAAATTTTTTCTACCTCTCTAAAGTACCATCTTATTTCACAGGTGGGTTTAGCCAGATGCCTGGGATAGAGATTTACATCCCACAAACACAGACTTTTAACAAACAAAAGAAACCTTAGTCGAGTCCAACTGATCTGAATTAATGCACTGGAGGACCCGTGTCACACAAAACAGAAAAGCATAATTAAACCTCACGCCAGCTGTGTCAGCTAAGCATTGCTCCTCTATTTTAAAGAGGCTCAGAGAGGTAAAGTAACTTTCCTGAATCATACAACAAATAAGTAAAACTGGTATTTGTTCACAGGTCAGCTAGTCTTACCTCTAACTGATGTGGCCTTCTTTGGGCAAATGTTTTATTCTGTCTGCAAACACTGCCCACCTCCAGCCCCTGAATCAGTAACCCCCACACAGTCCCTCACAATGCTGCTCCATACTCCCTAACCCAATGATAACTTTTCTCCTCTCTTCGCAATTCCATTATTCTGCAAAAAACCCGCAAGGGACAAGCATATCAGCCGTGAAAGGAAAGGCATATATAAGCCAGTTTCTTTATCAGCCTCTCCCACACTAGTGATTTCAGTCTGTGAAGGAGGAACAAACAGGAGCTGTAATGCTTATAACATCATCCAAGGAGCAGCAGATAACAGCTCCCACAGTCCTGGAGAGGAACTGCCTTTGTGCCATCCTGGCTGTGAGACAAGATTCAGAGAAATCAGATGCGATGGGTTTAGAAACTCCACTAACTCATGGCTGGTCCACAGCGTCCCAAAAGAGGTACAGGAACAAAGAAGGGGTTCACCTGTATATAGCCTGGACAGATATTTGCACTTCCTTGCAAGGTAAGGAAGATAAACCATGTCCATGGTGACGCTGGCACTATTCACCTGGTAGGAGAGGAGTGTCAAGAGGAAGACCTTGTCACTGGTGATGGGCTTCCCTAGGGCACGGAGGGTGGAGGAGGTAGAATTTGAACTTTGGGGGAGAAGTGATAGGGAGGCAGATATATCTCAATATGAAGGGGAAATTAACATTCCATAATGAACTGGGTTCTCTGCCCCAGAATGCTCAAGAAAGGTTAGGAAACCTCAGAAGGAATGTCATGGAGCATATCTATGCACTTGATGGTGGTGAAGTGATCCGATGACACCAAATTCTGTTCCAAAACTAGGATTCTGAGTGGGGGTGATACAATACAGTGTTCAAGGTCATAGAATCAGAATTCCAGCCTTTTAATTTATTACTTGTGTGACCCTAGACAAGTTACTTAACCTCTCTGGGTTTCAGTTTGTTCTATGAAATAGGGATTGTAATAGTAGGGACTTTATGGAGTTGTGAGAATTAAATGTTATGCAGTGGTTCAAGGAGTGTTTGCCACAGGGTAAGTACTCAGTACTCAGTCCTAAGCACTTACCAGGTGCCAGATACTCTTCTGAACTACAGAAATGGATAATCACATACAACAGAGATCCTTACTCTCATGAATAAACAGATACATGTAATTTTCAGAGGCTGATAAGAGCTATGAAGAAAATAATGAATGCAATAAAATAGAGTATCTTTGAGGAAGGGGTAAGGGGCGTTAATTAGGGCAGATAGAGAGGGCCTCTCTGAGCTGAGTTCTGCTGAGTTCTACTAAATCAAGGGGAGAAGGCAGCCATGCTGAGTCGGGGCATTCAGGCAGAGAGGATAACAAACTCAGAGAACTTGAGACAGATCAAAGCTTGGTATGTTAAGATACAAGAAAAAAAGGCTGTGTGTCTTGGAGCAGAGTGAGTGAGGAGGGAAAAACAAAGGGAAAATGAGATCAAAGATGTAAGGCCTTGTGGGCCATAGTGAGAAGTCTGGAATTTATGCTATGGCAAGTGGGAAGACACTGAAGGTTGTAGGCAGGGTGAGATCCCGGACAACTTATATTTTAAAGAGATCATGCACTTGCCTCACAAAAGCTTCCCATGCACGATCCTCCCCATTCTTTCCCCCTTTGCAGAAGTCCCCGAGGCCCTAAAAGAGGTCAGAGTTACAGGACGGAAGGTGTCTGGGTCTCTAGATAATCTCAAAGGCGTCCTCGTGCTGGCCAGGAACACTAATGTTGGGTTGTTATGGAGTAAAAATAAACTTTACGTATTAAGCCAGTGAGGGAGGGAGAGAAGGAGAGGGGGAGAGGGTAAGAGCATTCTGACTCCTACTTGAAGAATGCAAAGGTGGGGTCAGGGCTTGAACTACAGTGGAAGCAGGAGACCTTCCATCTGTCTCCCCACAGCACCTTGAATAGAGCAGCTCATTTTTTTAGGTAAATAAGTGGACTCTGTCAAGGACCAGCTAAACTGTGGCATGAACCAGTAACAAACCATCTTCCTTGCAGGTGTTGGCTGTAATAGAAAGTAGCAGAAAATAAAAGCAGCAGACAGGGTTAGCCTGAGACTGTGTCTCCCAGGTGTCCTACCTCCCTTTCAGAAACCAGGTTTAAAATAAGGGGTTTTTTTTCTCCATTAGACCAGCCTGCCTTTTTGAGTCCTTTATCAGATCAGTAACATTTGCTTCCATAGTTATAAACCACTGAAATGACCAGACACAGGTAGTTGAGTTTTAGGCAATAACTAGGCAGTTGCTAACCCTACTCATCCTCTACTAGATACCACCACCCCCAAGAACTACTGGCCCATCAGATGCACATATATGTGCATGTTCACTCATTCAACAAGCATGGACCAAGCACCTGCTTGGTACTGGGCACTGGTCTAAGACTGGAGATACAGTAGTGAACCAAACAGATGAAGTTCTTTTGTAACCGAGCAGGATCCTACGGGGCCTTCCCAGAACAGACACCACACCCCTACCGCCTACACAACGTCCTCTGTCTGCCTCCTGCCTGTAGAAAATCTTGAGCCTCCTAGGCCTTCCCCGAGTTCCAAAAGTAAACTTAATCAGAGAAGTGAGAGAATACAGAAAGAAAGGAAAACAGTCAAGCAAGACAAAATAATAATAGTTTAACCATTAAACAAAGTCAAGGACCTTCAGTTCCTCCTCAAGGGCTATAGGTAATATATGGGAAAAGAATCTAAAAAAGAGTGGATATATGTATATGGATAACTGATTCACTTTGCTGTACAGCAGAAAGTAGCACAACATTGTATTGAATAAATCAACTATACTCCAATAAAAAATTTTTTTTAATTGTGTCCCTCAAAAAAAAAAGAGGAATGAAATCCAATTTAGTCTTCATGTGTCATGTCTAATAAAACCATTTACATTAGCTAAAAATAAAATAACTAAGAGCCATAGAAATGTATCATTTAATGTGCATTATCCACTTAATATACAGTATGTTTTTGATGTTAAAATGAAGGTTTTAGAGATTATCCTACTAAATGAAGTCAGAAAGAGAAAGACAAATACCACATGATATCACTTATATGTGGAATCCAAAATATGACACAAATTAACTTATCTACGAAACAGAAATGGACTCACAGACGTAGAGAACAGAGTTGCAGTTGTGGTGGGTGGGGAGGGATGGAGTGGGAGTTTGGGGTTAGTAGATGCAAACTATTATATATAGGATGGATAAACAACAAGGTCCTACTGTATAGCACAGGGAACTCTATTCAATATCCTGAGATAAACCATAATGGAAAAGAATATAAAAAAGAATGCATATATATGTATAACTGAGTGACTTTGCTGTACAGCAGAAATTAACATAACAGTGTAAATCAACTATACTTCAATTAAAAAAAAAGTTTAACAAATATTCTGAGCCATGTCCTTCGAGCTGTTTTGCAGATACTGAAACCTCTACCAGGTGGAAGAAGTTAACTGTCTGCTGTCTGTAAGCATGTAGACCCCAGACCAGTTAGAACCAGAAGGTTGATGGTGTTAACTCCTGATTAACTCACCACCAACCAATCAGAAGAATATTCAAGCACCCTGTAAACCTCTCCCTCACCCTGTCTTTAAAAACCTTTCCCTGGGGCTTCCCTGGTGGCGCAGTGGTTGAGAATCTGCCTGCTAATGCAGGGGACACGGGTTCGAGCCCTGGTCTGGGAGGATGCCACGGAGCAACTAGGCCCATGAGCCACAACTGCTGAGCCTGCGCGTCTGGAGCCTGCGCTCCGCAACAAGAGAGGCCGCGATAGTGAGAGGCCCGCGCACCGCGATGAAGAGTGGCCCCCGCTTGCCGCAACTAGAGGAAGCCCTCGCACAGAAACTCAGACCCAACACAGCCATAAACAAATAAATAAATTTAAAAACAAACAAACAAAAAAAAAAAACCTTTCCCTGAAAGCCTTTGGGAGTCTGGGCCTTTTAAGCACTAGCTCCCTAGACTCCTTGCTTGGTGCCCTGCAATAAACATTGTACTTTCCTTCACCACAAGCCAGTGTCAGTAGACTGGCTTTGCTCCATGCAGGCAAGCAGACCCAAGTTTTGTTCTTTTGACTCAGTAACATTTTCTTGCTAAAATAGTCAACAACCAAGTACAAGATAAATGAGGTTCCTAGTCTCATAATTAAAACAAATAAATATAATTTCAGATGCTGATAAGAGCTAAGAATAGGGTATAATATAATAGAGTATATTTGAGGATGGGGCAGGGGGATATAAACCAGGGCAGACATGGAAGCTGACATTCTGGTAGGGAGGCGAGAGACAATAAACAAACAAGTAAAACATGTGTCAGATGGTGATAAGTGCTATAGTGAAAAAAAAGCAGGAAGGGGGAAGAGCAAGGGTGCGGAGGACATTAAGAAGTAGATTAATATAAAGGATATCTGGGAAGTGATATATTCAAGCCTGATGCTTGAATTGGAGGAATAAGGAAAAAGGAGTCAAGGATAACTCCCCTGTTTCTGGTTTGTGCAGTAGATGGTAGTGTCATTTACTAAGATAGCAGACACTATAGGAAAACCAACTTTATGTGGAGAAGACCTTGAGTTTGGCTTTGAACATTCCTCTGGGATGTTCAAATAGTGATATCAAGTAGATGACGGGCATCAACAACATACAGACGGTAACAAGTTTTGGCCTTTGCTGTGGACTGAACATCCTGCAAAAAAAATTCATTTGTTGAAATCCTAACCCTCTATGTGATGGTCTTAGGAGGTGGAGCCTTTGGGGGTGATTAGGTCATGAGGGTGGAGACCTCACGAATGGGATTGTCATCCTTATAAAAGAAACCCCAAAGAGCTCCCTCACCCCTTTCCACCATGTAAGGACACAGTGAGAAGAGGGCCACCTAATGAACCAGGAAGTAAACCTTCCCCAGACACTGGCAGCACCATGATCTTGGATACTCCAGCCACCAGAACTATAATAAATATTTGCTGTATAACCCATGCAGTCTGCCATTCGTTTGCTCTGAGACATTGGGAAACTCATATCCCCTCCCTGGACCTGTTTTACCACCTGATCTGTCAAGTTTCTTGTGGCTCTAACACATTCTGACTCTGTTGGAATAGGGGTTGAGTGGCTTCTATCCAAAGCAAGCAGTCTGGAATACAGCCATGCAAACAGAGTGTTGATTTGACTGTAAAACTGACCTTTAAATATTCCATTTTCTTATTGGTGCTTTGGATAGGAGCTCTCCTGGGAACTCTGAGGGTAATTGCTTTGCCTCTGCTTTAGAAGGGGCTGACTTTGATACAATGCTGTTCTCATCTGCAGGTTTAATTTAGCTCTTTTGTCTGCATTAAACTCACAAGGAACTATCCTCGTGTGGTGCCAAACATATCACATGGCCAGCCGTTTCTAGCTGAATTTAGACTTGCCCTTTCAGCGAAGGATTCTGGGATGCTCTGAGGGCCAGGTCAGGCAAGCTGACGTCTATCTCTGTCCCTTGGGATCCTCTCTCTGGGAGCTGCAGGCAATCTGAACCAGCCACTGGGTGTCAGCATTGCTTTGTCCAATTATAAGAAAAAAATAGGTATTTATGTGGTTTGGGAGTTGTTTATGCAATAAGTTTGGGCTCTAAAGCAATCACAACCACAATTCACATTTTTACAGCAGTTAGCATTAACCCAAGAGTTCTCTTCTCTCTTTACATCTGGACCCTCCCTACTCATTTCAGTCCCTTTGTGTCCCTCACCTGGATTACTGCATGGTCCTGATTTCCGATTTTGTGTCCCAAAGTCTATCTTTTTTATCTGGTTATAATCAGGACTATAACAGGCTCAACTGTAGGATAATGAGGACTTGGTCACTGGAGGTTTACAAAACAAAAGTGGCAAAACCACCAGGCAGGAATTTTTGTAAAAAAGAAAAAAATGTGTTTTGTGTATTATAAATCTATATTATATATGTATGATGTGATTTAATATGTTTATTTATAAAATATATTATAATACATATATTATAAATATAAATACTTACATCTATATATGTCTTTTCCCTGCTTGAGAACCATCACTGACTCCCTGTTGTCCATAACAGGGTAAATTCTAAGCTGTCTAGGGTAGCAAACAGAGCTGTCTACTAGCTGGCTGCCCTCAATTCCTCAGTCTCTTCTGCCCCAAACATCAGACTTCAATAAGAATGAACTTTCCCAAAGAATATTTCACATTCTTCACGCTTTTGCTCATTCATCTTACCAAGAAACCTGTATTCATTCTCCCAGAACCTTCTCCAGGGAACTTGCTGGTCACCCTTCCCCAATGCCCACTCCCCAGCCTAAGCTTAATGCCCTTTCTGTAGGTACCCAGGGCACGTCCACTAAATACAGAATTTACCATAGTAGGTCCAAGTTATCTGCTATGCGTCTCTCACCCACTTGGTTATAAACTGCTTTAGGACAAGGCCTTCTAGTTTTTCACATCTTTGTATCTCTGGCTCCTGCCACTGTGTCAGGCAGGCTGTTGACACTTAATATACGTTCATTTAACTGAACACAACTGAACCGATGTGGTTATTACGCTTATTTTGCCGAGTCTGCAACACGTCTTCCATACATTCCGTGTTCAGAGTCCCAGTTGCGATCATCCTGGTTCAGAGTTTTCCAAACCTGTCGTTTTCTTTGTCTGATCATTTTCGCCATACCTGTGTACCACATGGGCTACTTTTTAAAAATACTTTTTCTTTACGCCCGCTTACATTTGTCTCAAATAAATTTGTTTTAAAAGAAAACTTTTTATTACTACCATAAGTGAAAACTTATAACACTCCCCACAAAAAGATAGTTTAAAAAAATAATAATGAGGGCTTCCCTGGTGGCGCAGTGGTTGAGAGTCTGCCTGCCGATGCAGGGGACGCGGGTTCGTGCCCCGGTCCGGGAAGATCTCACATGCCGCGGAGCGGCTGGGCCCGTGAGCCATGGCCGCTGAGCCTGCGCGTCCGGAGCCTGTGCTCCGCAACGGGAGAGGCCACAACAGTGAGAGGCCCGCATACCACAAAAATAATAATAATAATGATATCTTTCCATTTCTTTTATTTTTTATTTTATTATTCAAATTCTTTCATCAATGTTTTATAGTTTTCAGAGCATAGGTCTTTCACCTCCTTGATTAAGTTTATTCCCAGGTATTTTATTATTTTTGATACAACTGTAAACAGGATTGTTTTCATGCTTTCTCTTTCTGATAGTTCATTATCAGTGTATAGGAAAGCAACAGATTTCTATATATTAAGAGTGTATCCTGCAAATTTCCTGAGTTCATTTGTTAGTTCCAATAGTTTTCTGGTGGAGACTTTAGGGATTTCTATATATATAGTATTATGTCATCTGCAAATATTGACACTTCTAATTCCTCCCTTCTAATTTGGATGTCTTTTATGTATTTATCTTGTCTGACTGCTGTAGCTACGACTTTCAATACTATGTTAAGTAGAAGTGGTGAGAGTGCGCATCCTTGTCTTGTTCCTGATTTTAGAGGAAAAGCTTTCAGCTTTTCACTGTTGAGTAATGATGTTAGCTGTGGGTTTGGAATAGAAGAATTCATAATCATTAAAATGTCCATACAACCGGGCTTCCCTGGTGGCGCAGTGGTTGAGAGTCCGCCTGCCGATGCAGGGGATGTGGGTTTGTGTCCCGGTCCGGGAGGAGCCCACGTGCCGCGGAGCGGCTGGGCCCGTGAGCCATGGCCGCTGGGCCTGCGCGTCTGGAGCCTGTGCTCCGCAAGGGGAGAGGCCACAACAGTGAGAGGCCTGCGTACTGCAAAAAACCACAAACAAACAAACAAACAGACAAAATGTCCATACTACCTAAAGCAATCTACAGATTTAATGTAATCCCTATCAAAATACCCAGGACAATTTTCATAGAACTAGAACAAATAATCCTAGAATTTATATGGAACTACAAAAGACCCTGAACTGCCAAAACTATCTTGAGAAAAAGCAAGTAAAAGTGGAGATATCACACTGCCTGACTTCAGACAATACCACAAAGCCATAGTAATAGAAACAGCATGGTACTGGCACAAAAACAGGCACATAGATCAAGGGAACAGAATACAGAGCCCAGAAAAAAACCTATGCACTTATGGTCAATTAATCTACAATAAAGGAGGCAAGAATATACAGTAGAGAAAAGACAGTCTCTTCAACAAGTAGTGCTGTGAAAACTGGACAGCTACACATAAAAGAATGAAATTTGAACATTTTCTCATACCATATTCAAAAATAAATTCAAAATGGATTAAAGACTTAAATGTAAGGTCTGAAACTTAAAACTCTTAGAAAAGACATAGGCAGAACACTGACATAAGTCATAGCAGTATTTTTTGGATCTGTCTCCTAAGACAAAAGAAATAAAAGCAAAAATAAACAAATGGCTGGGATGGGGGGGGGTGGGAGGGAGGTCCAAGAGGGAGGGGATATATGTATGCATATAGTTGATTCACTTCATTGTACAGCAGAAATTAACACAACACTGTAAAGTAATTATACCCCAGTAATAAACAAACAAATGGGACCTAATCAAACTAAGCTTTTGCACAGTAAGGGAAACCATCAATAAAATGAAAAGACAACATACTGAATAGGAGAAAATATTTGCACATAATGTGACCAACAGGGGTTAATGTCCAAAATATATAAATAGCTCATACAATGCAATATCAAAATTAAAAAAAAAAAAAAAACAATTAAAACATGGGCAGAAGACCTGAATAGACATTTTTCAAAAATGACATACAGATGGCCAATAGGCACATGAAAAGATGCTCAATATGGCTAGCCATCAGAGAAATGCAAATCAAAACCACAAACCTCACATATTTAAGAATGGCTATCATCAAAGAGACCATAAATAACAAATATTGGCGAGAATGTGGAGCAAAGGGAACCCTGGTGCACTGTTGGTAGTAATGTACATTGGTGCAGCCACTGTGGAAATTAGTATGGAGGTTCCTCAAAAAACTAAAAATAGAACTACCTTATGATCCAGCAATTCCACTCCTAGGTATATATCCAAAGAAAATGAAAACACAAATTCAAATATATACATGCGCCCCAATGTTCATGGTAGCATTATTTATAATAGCTAAGATATAGAAGCAACCTAGGTGCCCATCAACAGATGAATGGATAAAGAAGTTGTAGTATATACACAATGGAATATTACTCATCCATAAAAAAGAATGAAATTCTGACATTTGCAACAATGTGGATGAGTATTAGGCTTAGTGAAATAAGGTCAGACACAGGAAGAAGAATACTCTATGTTATCACTTATATATGGAATCTAAAAAATAAAACAAATAAATATTTATAACAAAACAGAAACAGACTCACAGATATAGAAAACAAACTAGTGGTTACCAGTGGGGAGGGGAAGGGTAGGAGTATGTGATTAAGAGATACAGACTACTATGTATAAAATAGGTAAGCAACAAGAATATATTGTACAGCATAGGGAAATATGGCCATTATTTTGTAGTAACTTTAAATGGAGTATAATCTATAAAAATACTGAATCACTATGTTGCACTCCTGAAACTAATACAATACTGCAAATCAGCTATACTTCAATTGTTTTTAAAAAGATGATTAAATTCTGAGGATCTAATGTATACCCTGGTGAATATAACCCTATATTATAGAATTAAAGTTTGCTAAGAGAATAGAACTTAATGTTCTCACAAGAAATAGAAAGAAAAAGACAAATATGTAAAATGATGGATGTGATAGTTAACTAGATAAACTGAATCCTTTCACAATGTATATATATACCAAATCACTACAATGGGCCCTTTAAATATCTCAGAATTTTATTTGTCAATTATTCCTCAGTAAAGCTGAAAAAAATAACAATGAAAAACATGCTACAAAATTCTAGCAAGACAATCTTGCCTGCTATGCTAGATATACTGAGACCATTAATGATTCTTTCACCCCTTCCCGTATCCATGCCTCTTTACCATTTGACTTTCAGTTTTCTCACTAAATAGGCGAGTCCATTTCTCCATTCCTTGATTCTACATTCAGCCATAGAACTTGCTCTGGCCAAGAGTGTGTTAGCAGATTTGACACATACAGAGGCATGAAAGCTCTTGTGTGGCTGGGGTCACTCCTCTGCAGTGAGAATGTGACCAGGCTAGCCTAATTTCAGTGAGAAATGCGTGAAGTACAGCCCAGTTGCCCCAGGCGAGAGTCAGCTGAGATTCTAGGTGCAAAACTTGAGAGCAAATCCAGTCCAAGACCAAAGGAACCACTGGCCTTAACGGCTGACTCTCAAGCTAAATAAAGGTTTATTGTTGAAAGACACAGAGGGATTTTTTGTTTTTTGAAGGTTTGCTGCATACATATTAAATAACAATAGATAACTAATATACTTGCCAAGGCTCGGAGCCGAAGTTTGTTTTCTCTTTGTTCAAAGGGTAGATTAGAAAGTTTTAGAGAGGTGTTAAAATACTAGCACCCAATTGAGAATGTCTCCTTGAAGTAATCAGATGAGTTGAAATGGAACTGAAAAGGGAAGAGCCTCACTACATAATTCAATGTAATTCATCACAGTTTATATCTAAAATCATCTCTGTACTTTGCCACACTTTGAGATACACTGCCTTAGTTCTTGCCCTTTCTGCCTTTCTTATAGGCAATGGATGTAACTTCCAAAATGGTCTTGCCTTAAAAACTAAACCCCAAACCTGACTCAAATTCCAGGTGCTCCATGATCTGGCCCCAGGCCTGACTCTTCAGGCTTGCTCCTATTGCTTCCTCTCTTTGCATATCCATTACAACAACCCAGCTTCTTCAATATTTACTGAGCACTTCCTGCAGGTATTCAACCAGAGCCAGGCACCTAGCTAGGAGGTTGGGGGAAAAGATGGTGATTAAGATGCAGCCTTCACTTTGGGCCTCAGCACATAAATAAAGCATGTAAGCAACCATGTAACTCTAATCTAATATGTGAAGAGTAAGTCAGAAAGCTATAGAAACCATAGTCTTGCAAACAGATAGGAGCAGGGGAAGCTTGAATCCAAGAAGGAACCCCAGGGGAGAGGACTCCCTTGAATACAATGAAAGCTCTCCTGATTCTTCCACCACAACCTGGAGTAAGTGTTCATTTTATGAACTCCTATAGCACTTCATAGCTCATCATATATTATTTATACTTAATTTATCTAATCTCTTAGACTATCAACTCTTTAAGAGCATTGATCATTAATCTTTGCATCAACAACAGCAGTAGCAGGTCATAAGGCAAACCCTGGGCACTAACACATGTTTGGCTGATGGATAGGTGAACAGGTGGAGGAATGGATGTATAAATGGAAGGTCATGAGAGAAACAAATCATAATATAAGACAATCTTTTGGCTTGCTGTAAGTCACTCCGTGCACGTGGCAGCCTAGTCATATGGTTACCAAATCTGGCAGTCCATAAAGTATACCTAAGGAGCTTTAAAACATACATATTCCTGGGACCTACTTCCTGAAGGATATTCTGATTCAATAAATATGGGATGGGACCCCAGTAATCCACATTTTAACATCCTCAGAAAATTCTGAATCATCTAGTCCAAGGTCTGATGCTTGAGGCTTATAAGTTTAACTCACCCAAGTGTCATATTGGCTCCATTCTCTCAGGTGTCCTATTTTTGAGCTGTTCATTCTCTCTTTTCACTGATGATTCAGCCCATTCAGATAATCTGCATGAGGAAAATACTCCTATGACTTGGAAATACTCCTATGATTTGTTCCACAAGGAGCTGTAACAATAGTAATAATAATGTACTGCCATGTATTAAGCACTTAACAAGCATCAGGCTTCTGCTAAGTGCTTTTATGAATAGTTGCTCAGTTAATCCTATCAGCAACCCTAATAAGAGTTTTCTTTTAACCACTTTATTGAGATATGATTGACATACAAAAAGCTGTACATATTTAATGTATATAACTTGACGTATTTGGAGATAAGTACAACACCTGTGAAATCATCACCACAATCTATGCCTTAAATATTTCAACTCCAAAAGTTTCCTCCTGCCCTCTTAATCATAAGTCATTATTTTTTGTGATAAAAATGCTTAACATATGATCTACCCTCTTAGCAAAATATTAAGTGTACAATACAGTATCATTAGCTACAGGAACAGTGATGACCTGAATGTTTGTGTCCCCCCAAAAATTCCTATGGTGAGCTCCTAACTCCCAAAAGTGATGGTATTAGTAGGTGGGACCTTTGGGAGGTAATTAGGTCATAAGGGTACAGCTCTCATGAATGGGATTAGTGCTCTTGTAAAAACAGAGACCACAGAGATCCCTGGTCACTTCTGCCATGTGAGGATACAATGAGAAGTCTGCAACCTGGAAAAAGCCCCTTACTTGACCATGCTGGCACCCTGATCTCAGACTTCTTGCTCCCAGAACTATAAGCAACAGATTTCTGTTGCTTATAAGCTAACCAGTCTGTGGTATTTTGTTATAGAATCCCGAACAGACTAAGGCAGGTACTATGCTGTAGAGTAGGTCTCCAGTACTTATACATCAACTGAAACTTTGTACCCTATAACTAAGACATCCCCATTTCCATCTCCCCCAGCCCCTGGCAACCACCATTCTACTCCCTGCTTCTATGAGTTTGACTATTTTACATTCATCACGTAAGTGGCATCCTGTAGTATTAGTACTTCTGTGACTGGCTTATTTCACGTAACGTGATGTCCTCAAGGTTCATCCATATTGTCGCAAAAGGCAAGATTTCCATTTTTTTAAGGCTAAACAATATTCCATTTTATGTATATACTACATTTAAGAAATCCATTCATCTGTATATAGACATTTACATTGCTTTCACATTCTATTATGACTAATGCTGTGATGGACATGCAAACACAGATAGCTCCTCAAGGGATATCATTTCCTTTGGGGATATACCCAGAAAAGGAATTGCTGGATCATATAGTACTTCTTTTTTTAATTTTTTGAGGAACCTCCATCATGTTTTCCAAATTTGTTGTAAATTGTGTCTATACTAATTTACATTTCCACCAACAGTGTACAAGTGTCCCCTTTTCTCTATATCCTTGCCAACATATCTACATATAGGTATATATGTGTGTGTATGTGTACATATATATATGTATGTATGTATGTATATATGTATAATAGCCATCCTAACAGGTGTGAGGTGAGATTTCATTGTTGTTTTGATTTGCATTTCCCTTATGATTACTGATTTTGAGCACCTGTTCAGGTTCCTGTTGGCCATGTATATGTCTTCTTTGGAGAAATGTCTATTCAGTTCCTTTGCTCATTTTAAAATTCGATTCTTTGTGCGTGTGTGTGTGTGTGTGTGTGTGTGTGTGTGTGTGTGTGTTTGCTATTGAGTTGTAGGAGTTTCTTACATATTTTAGATAATATCCAATACATGGTTTGCAAACATCTTCTCCCCTTCTGTAGGTTGCCTTTTCATTTTATAGTTTCCTTTGTCGTGCAGAAGCTTTGGTAGGTACTGTTCTTTAACCCCAGTCTACGAATGAAAAATAAGAGGTACAGGAGGCTAACTATATGTGGTAAAGTTAGAATTCAGTCCTAGGTCTATATGACCTCAGAGTCCCATGATCTAATTTGTGAAGGTAGGATCCATAAGGACTAAGAATATATCCAGACTAAGAACAGAACAGTGGGCAGGGGTCAAACTAAAGTAAGGTGAACCTCAGCTAGATGCAAAGAAGATCATGACAGAGAAAGTTTAAGAAAATAAAAAGTGCACTAAGCAGGGAGTTAAGCAATGTGGACCCAAATCCTAGTCCTGTCAACAACAAGAACAGTAAATACTTATGTATAGTTTATTGCCAGACAGCCTCTGCTCCAAGTGCTTGACATATAGTAACTCATTTAATCTCACAACAACCTTTTGAAGTATGTACTATTATTACCACCATTTTACAAAGAGGTTTCACAGCTAGGAGGCAGTAGAGCTGGAAGTCAAACCCAGGCCATCTGGCTCCAGAGTCCACATGCTCAGCCACCATGCTGTACAGTAGTTAAACTTGGGCAATTCCCATTCCTTCCCTGGGTCTCCACCTCAAATACAAATTGGAGGAGTTGGTTTAAATGATCTTTACAGTTTCTTCCAACTCTGATTTTTTTTTAGTCCAAGTTTATTTAAAGTTCATAAAGGGAGAGTATAGATTCCCCTTGTCAGCAAGAATTTTTTAAAATTAGATGTTTTCTTGAGGAAGGATTAGACACAGTCTTGCCTGAAGTCTGGAAGTGAGGTAGATAACTCTCAAGGTCATGTAATAATGAGTGAGAGCTCAAACCATAGGGAATCCCTAGGGACCAAATGTTGTGGTCCCCTTCCCTACAAAGATCTGTGTCTCAGTCTGTTCAAGCTGCTATAACAAAAATCCATAAACTGGGCTGCTTAAGCAACAAACATTTAACTCTCACAGTTCTGGAGGCTGGGAAGGCCAGAATCAAGGCACCACCAAATTCAGTCTCTGATGAAAATAACATCCTGGTTCAGAGATGGCTGTCTTCTCACTTTAACCTCACATAGCAGAAGGGGAAAAGGAGTGCTCTGGGGTCTCTTTCATAAGGGCACAAACTTCATTCATTAGGGCTCCACCATCATGACTTAATCAAGAGGCTCTACACCTCCAAACACCATCACATTAAAGGTTAGGAATGCAACATACGAACTTGAGGGGGACACAAATATTCAGCCCACTGAAACTTGTTAGAGTCAAGGACCTTCAAAAGCTCACTATGCATCACTAAATATTTGACAGTTCTCCCCATAAAAGAAGAGAATGTTAGAATGTACAAGTCAAAAGATGGAAAACAGACTTTTTAAACCTCTGCAATTGCTTTGAGAGACACAGGTTATGACAAATAAGCAAACAAGAATTCCAAAAGAGCCAATGTAGCTGGTTTAAATTGTTGTTCTGTCACATAAAGGCTATGTGACATTAAGTTACTTAACCTATCTAAGCCTTGATTTCCTCATCAGTAACATACTGTAATCGTAGTACCTTGTGAGACAACCTCTCACAAGGTTGTCATAAAGTTTGAACAAGATACTACAAGTAAGTACAGATGGAAATTACATTAATGTAACAACAATAATATAAATAAAACTATTATAGGCTTAGTATATGGTATCAGGTATTGTTCTAAGCAACTTATAACCTCCCAATCAATAAAAACAACTTTATAACATTCTTGCGAAATGATCTTCCACCCTCTTCTTGAACCTGCAGTGATTCGTAACTTAACTTCCAGGCTGTCTCTCTGGAATGTAATCTTTGCAGAGGGAGAAACCATCCCTTCTCATTTACTGTTGTAGTCTCAGCACCTGGATATCTTTTCTCAAATAGGTCTTTAAGAATTATATCAGGGCTTCCCTGGTGGCGCAGTGGTTGAGAGTCCACCTGCCGATGCAGGGGAATAGGTTTGTGCCCCAGTCCAGGAGGATCTCACATGCCGCATAGCGGCTGAACCCGTGAGCCATGGCTGCTGAGCCTGCGCGTCCAGAGCCTGTGCTCCACAACGGGAGAGGCCACGGCAGTGAGAGGCCCGCGTACCGCAAAAAAAAAAAAAAAAAAAAATTTTATCAGTGAGACACATGAAGGATTAACCATTCTGTACGTGTGTTACAGTTACTAATAAAAGTCGTGACCCCCTCGGCACCCAGGGCCGACCTCCTTGACCTTCCTACAGCCGCATTCCCTACTGCCCCAAGCCTCAAGGGGGAAACGTGGCTACAGGACTTGGGAGAAAGGAGTGGGCAGCTGGGGGCCACATCGTACCAGCCTCATGCCACTTCACATAAGCATCACCATAGGGGGCAAGGAGTACCTCCTGGGACTCTATGACACAGCCGGACAGCCGTGTGGCTGACAGGGTCTTGGTGCTCCGGCCAGGTGTGAGGCCAGTGCCGAGGTGGGAGAGCTGAGTTCAGGACATTGGTCCACCAGAGGCCTCAAGGCTACATGTAATATCAAATGGCGAAAGCTCTCCCGGAGATCTCCATCTCAACGCTAAGACCCAGCTCTACTCAATGACTGACAAGCTACAGTGCTGGACATCCTATGCCAAACAACTAGCAAGACAGGAACAAAAACCCACCCATTAGCAGAGAGGCTGCCTAAAATCAAAATAAGGTCACAGACACCCCAAAACACACCACCGGACACTGTCCTGCCCACCAGAAAGACAAGATCCAGCCTCATCCACCAGAACACAGGCACTATTCCCCTCCACCAGGAAGCCTACACAACCCACTGAACCAACCTTAGCCACTGGGGGCAGACACTCAATAATACAAACCTGCGGCCTGCGAAAAGGAGACCCCAAACACAGTAAGTTAAGCAAAATGAGAAGACAGAAAAACACACACCAGATGAAGGAGCAAGATAAAAACCCACCAGACCTAACAAATGAAGAGGAAATAGGCAGTCTACCTGAAAAAGAATTCAGAGTAATGACAGTAAAGATGATCCAAAATCTTGAAAATAGAATGGACAAAATACAAAAAATGTTTAACAAGGACCTAGAAGAACTAAAGAGCAAACAAACAGTGATGAACAAAACAATAAATGAAATTAAAAATTCTCTAGAAGGAATCAATAGCAGAATAACTGAGGCAGAAGAACGAATAAGTGACCTGGAAGATAAAATAGGGGAAGTAAATACTGCAGAGAAAAATAAAGAAAAAAGAATGGAAAGAACTGAAGACAGTTTTAAGGAATTCTGGGACAACACTAAATGCACGAACATTCGAATTATAGGGGTCCCAGAAAAAGAAGAGAAAAATAAAGGGACTGAGAAAATACTTGAAGAGGTTATAGTTCCAAACTTCCCTAATACGGAAAAGGAAAGAGTCAATCAAGTCCAGGAAGCAAAGAGAGTTCCATAAAGGATAGATCCAAGGAGAAACATGCCAAGACATATTAATCAAACTATCAAAAACTAAATACAAAGAAAAAATATTAAAAGCAGCAAGGGAAAAACAACAAATAACATACAAGGGAATCCCCATAAGGTTAACAGCTGATCTTTCAGCAGAAATTCTGCAAGCCAGAGGGACTGGCAGGACATATTTAAAGTGATGAAAGGGAAAAAAAACAACAACCAAGATTACTCTACCCAGAAAGAATCTCATTCAGATTCGATGGAGAAATTAAAACCTTCACAAACAAGCAAAAGCTAAGAGAATTCAGCACCACCAAACGAGCTTTACAACAAGTGCTAAAGGAACTTCTCTAGGAAGGAAACACAATAGAAGGAAAAGACCTACAACACTAAGCCCAAAACAATTAAGAAAATGGTAATAGGAACATACATATGGATAATTACCTTAATGTAAATGAATTAAATGCCCCAACCAAAAGACACAGACTGGATGAATGGATACAAAAACAAGACCCATATATATGCTGTCTACAAGAGACCCACTTCAGACTGAGGGACACATACAGACTGAAAGCGAGAGGATGGAGAAAGATATTCCATGCAAATGGAAGTCAAAATAAAGCTGGAGTAGCAGTTCTCATATCAGACAAAATAGACTTTAAAATAAAGACTATTACAAGAGAAAAAGAAGGACACTACATAATGATCAAGGGATCAATCAAAGAAGAAGATTTAACAATTGTAAATATTTATGCACCCAACATAGGAGGACCTCAATACATAAGGCAAATGCTAACAGCCATAAAAGAGGAAATCGACAGTAACACAATCATACTAGGGGACTTCAACACCCCACTTTCACCAATGGACAGGTCATCCAAAATGAAAATACATTAAGTAAACACAAGTTTAAATGACACATTACACAAGATGGACTTAATTGATATTTATAGGACATTTCATCCAAATACAACAGAATACACTTTCTTCTCAAGTGCTCATGGAACATTCTCCAGGATAGATCATAATTTGGGTAACAAATCAAGCCTTGGTAAATTTAAGAAAATTGAAATCATATCAAGTATCTTTTCCGATCACAATGTTGTGAGACTAGATATCAATTACAGGAAACAGTCTGTAAAAAATACAAGCACATGGAGAATAAACAATATGCTACTAAATAACCAAGAGATCACCGAAGAAATCAAAGTGGAAATTAAAAAATACCTAGAAACAAATGATAATGAAAACACGATAACCCAAAACCTATGGGATGAAGCAAAAGCAGTTCTAATAGGGAAGTTTATAGCAATACAATCCTACCTCAAGAAACAACAAACATCTCAAATAAACAACCTAAACTTACAACTAAAACAATTAGGGAAAGAAGAAAAAAAAAACCCAAAGTAAGCAGAAGGAAAGAGATCATAAAGATCAGATCAGAAATAAATGAAGAACCTAACTCAACATAATAAAGGACATATCTGACAAACCCACAGCAAATATCTCAATGGTGAAAAACTGAAATCATTTCCTCTAAGACCAGAAACAAGACAATGTTGTCCACTCTCACTACTATTATTCAACATAGTTTTGGAAGTCCTCGCCATGGCAATTAGAGAAGAAAAAGAAATAAAAGGAATACAAATTGGAAAAGAAGAAATAAAACTGTCACTGTTTGCAGCTGACATGATACTATACACAGAGAATCCTAAAGATGCCAACAGAAAACTACTAGAGCTAATCAATGAATTTGGTAAAGTTGCAGGATACAAAATTAATGCACAGAAATCTCTTGCATTCCTATATACTAGTGATGAAAAATCTGAAAGAGAAATTAAGGAAACACCCCCGTTTACCATTGCAAAAACAGAATAAAATACCTAGGAATAAACCTACCTAGGGAGACAAAAGACCTGCATGCAGAAAACTATAAGACACTGATGAAAGAAATTAAAGACGATACAAACAGATGGAGAGATATACCATGTTCTTGGATTGGAAGAATCAGTATTGTGAAAATGACTATACTGCCCAAAGCAATCTACAGATTCAATGCAATCCCTATCAAATTACCAATGGCATTTTTTACAGAACTAGAACAAAAAATCTTAAAATCTGTATGAAGACAGAAAATACCCCGAATAGCCAAAGCAGTCCTGAGGGAAAAAAAACGGAGCTGGAGGAATCAGACTTCCCGACTTCAGAGTATACTACAAAGTTACAATATGGTACTGGCACAAAAACAGGAATATAGATCAATGGAACAGGATAGAAAGCCCAGAGATAAACCCACGCACCTATTGTCAACTAATTTATGACAAAGGAGGCAAGGATATACAATAGAGAAGAGACAGTCTCTTCAGTAAGTGGTGCTGGGAAAACTGGACAGGTACATGTAAAAGAAAGAAATTAGAACACTCCCTAACACCATACAGAAAAATAAGCTCAAAATAAATTAGAGACCTAAATGTAAGACTGGACACTATAAAACTCTTAAGAGAAAAACATAGGCAGAACACTCTTTGACATAAATCACAGCAAGATCTTTTTTAATCCACCTCCTAGAGTAATGGAAATAAAAACAAAAATAAACAAATGGGACCTAATGAAACTCAGAAGCTTTGCAAAGCAAAGGAAACCATAAACAAGATGAAAGACAACCCTCAGAATGGGAGAAAATATTTGCAAATGAAGCAAATGACAAAGGATTAATCTCCAAAATATATAAAGAGCTCGTTCAGCTCAATATTAAAAAAACAAACAACCCAATCAAAAAATGGGCAGAAGACCTAAATAGTCCTTTCTCCAAAGTAGATATACAGATTGTCAACAAACACAGAAAGAATGCTCAACACCACTAATAACTAGAGAAATGCAAATCAAAACTAGAATGAGGTATCACCTCACACCAGTTAGAATGGGCATCATCAGAAAATCTACAAACAACAAGTGTTGCAGATGGTGTGGAGAAAAGGGAGCCGTCTTACACTGTTGGAAGGAATGTAAATTGATACAGCCACTATGGAGAACAGTATGGAGGTTCTTTAAAAAACTAAAAATAGAATTACCTTATGACCCAGCAATCTCACTACTGGGTATATACCCAGAGCAGACCATAATTCAAAAAGACACATGCACCCAATGTTCACTGCAGCACTATTTACAATAGCCAGGTCATGGAAGCAACCTAAATGCCCATCGACAGACGAATGGATAAAGAAGATGTGGTACATATATACAATGGAATATTACTCAGCCGTGAAAAGGAATGAAACTGGGTCATTTGTAGAGACATGGATGGATCTAGAGACTGTCAGAGTGAAGTAAGTCAGAAAGAGAAAAACGAATATCGTGTATTAACACATATATGTGGAACCTAGAAAATTGGTACAGATGAACTGGTTTGCAGGGCACAAATGAGAAACCGATGTAGAGAACAAACGTAGGGACACCAAGGGGGGAAAGTGGCGAGGGGGAGGGTGATAACTAGGAGATTAGGATTGACATATATACACTACTATGTGTAAAATGGATAATTAATCAGAACCTGCTGTATAAAAAAATAAAATAAAATTCAAAACCTCAAAAAAAAGAGAAAGAAATGAAGGAAACAATAGCAAAGATCAATAAAACTAAAAGCTGGTTCTTTGAAAAGATAAACAAAATTGATAAACCATTAGCAAGACTCTTCAAGAAAAAAAGGGAGAAGATTCAGTTCAATAGAATTAGAAATGAAAAAGCAGAAGTACCAACTGACACTGCAGAAATACAATGGATCATGAGAGATTACTACAAGCAACTATATGGCAATGAAATGGACAACCTGGAAGAAATGGACAAATTCTTAGAAGAGCACAACCTTCTGAGACTGAACCAGGAAGACATAGAAAATATAAACAGACCAATCATAAACATTGAAATTGAGACTGTGATTAAAAATCTTACAACAAACAAAAGCCCAGGACCAGATGGCTTAACAGGCAAATGCTATCAAACATTTAGAGAAGAGCTAACACCTATCCTTCTCAAAACTCTTCCAAAATATAGCAGAGGGAGGAATACTCCCAAACTCATTCTATGAGGCCACCGTAACCCTGACACCAAAACCAGACAAAGATGGCACCAAAAAAGAAAACTACAGACCAATATCACTGATGAACATAGATGCAAAATTCCTCAACAAAAATACTAGTAAACAGAATCCAACAGCACATTAAAAGGATCATACACCATGATCAAGTAGGGTTTATCCCAGGAAGGATTCTTCAATATATGCAAATAAATCAATGTGATACACCATATTAACAAATTGAAAGAGAGAAACCATATGATCATCTCAATAGATGCAGAAAAAGCTTTTGACAAAATTCAACATCCATTTATGATAAAAACTCTCCAGAAAGTAGGCATAGAGGCAACTTACCTCAACATAACAAAGCCCAGGCCATATATGACAAACCCATAGCCAACATCATTCTTTTTTTTTTTTTTTTTTTTCAATGTGGTACACGGGCCTCTCACTGTTGTAGCCTCTCCTATTGCGGAGCACAGGCTCCAGACACGCAGGCTCAGCAGCCATGGCTCATGGGGCCAGCTGCTCCGCGGCATGTGGGATCCTCCCAGACCGGGGCACGAACCCATGTCCCCTGCATCGGCAGGAAGGCCCCCAACCACTGTGCCACCAGGGAAGCCCCAACATCATTCTTAATAGTGAAAAACTTAAATCATTTCCTCTAAGACCAGGAACAAGCAATGTTGTCCACTCTTATTATTCCACAAAGTTTTGGAAGTTTTAGCCACAGCAATCAGAGAAGAAAAAGAAATAAAAGGAATCCAAATCAGAAAAGAAGAAGTAAAACTGTCACTGTTTGCAGATGACATGATACTATACATAGAGAATCCTAAAGACTCTACCAGAAAACTACTAGAGCTAATCAATGAATTTGGTAAAGTACAAGGATACAAAATTAATGCACAGAAATCTCTTGCATTCCTATACACTAATGATGAAAAATCTGAAATAGAAATTAAAGAAACACTCTCATTTACCATTGCAACAAAAATAAAATACCTAGGAATAAACCTACCTAAGGAGACAAAAGACCTGTATGCAGAAATCTATAAGACACTGATGAAAGAAATTAAAGATGATACAAATGGATAGAGAGATATACCATGTTCTTGGATTGGAAGTATCAACGTTTTGAAAAAGACTATACTACCCAAAGCAATCTACAGATTCAATGTCATCCCTATCAAACTATCAATGGCATTTTTCACAGAAGTAGAACAAAACGTTTCACAATTTGTATGGAAACACAAAAGACCCTGAATAGCCAAAGCAATCTTGAGAAAGAAAAATGGAGCTGGAGGAATCAGCCTCCCTGACTTCAGATCATACTACATAGCTACAGTAATCAAGAGAGTACGGTACTGGCACAAAAACAGAAATATAGATCAATGGAACAGGATAGAAAGCCCAGAGATAAACCCATGCACATATGGTCACCTTATTTTTGATAAAGGAGGCAAGAATATACAATGGAGAAAAGACAGCCTCTTCAATAAGTGGTACTGGGAAAACTGGACAGCTACATGTAAAAGAATGAAATTAGAACACTCCCTAACACCATACACAAAAATAAGCTCAAAATGCATCAAAGACCTAAATGTAAGGCCAGACACTATAAAAGTCTTAGAGGAAAACATAGGCAGAACACTTTATGACATAAATCACAGCAAGATCCTTTTTGACCCACCTCCTAGAGAAATGAAAATAAGAGCAAAAACAAATGAGACCTAATGAAACTTAAAATCTTTTGTACATCAAAGGAAACCATAAGCAAGATGAAAAGACAACCCTCAGAATGGGAAAAAATAATTTGCAAATAAAGCAAATGACAAAGGATTAACCCCCAAAATTTACAAACAGCTCATGCAACTCAGTATCAAAAAAACAAACAACCCAATCCAAAAATGGGCAGAAGACCTAAATAGTCACTTCTCCAAAGAAGATATACAGATTGTTGACAAACACATGAAAGCATACCCAACATCACTAATCATTAGAGAAATGCAAATCAAACTATAATGAGGTATCTCACCACACACCAGTCGGAATGGCCATCACCAAAATATCTACAAGCAATAAATGCTAGAGAGGGTGTGGAGAAAAGGGAACCCTCTTGCACTGTTGGTGTGAATGTAAATAGATACAGCCACTATGGAGAACAGTATGGAGGTTCCTTAAGAAACTAAAAATAGAACTACCTTACGACCCAGCAATCCCACTACTGGGCATATACCCTGAGAAAACCATAATTCAAAAAGAGTCATGTACCACAATGTTCATTGCAGCTCTATTTACAATAGCCAGGACATGGTAGCAACCTAAGTGTCTATCGACAGATGAATGGATAAAGAAGATGTGGCACATACATACAATGGAATACTACTCAGCCATAAAAAGAAACGAAATTGAGTTATCTGTAGTCAGGCGGATGGACCTAGTGACTGTCATACAGAGTGAAGTAAGTCAGAAAGAGAAATACAAATATCATATGCTATGGAATCTTATAGAAAAAAAAAAAGGTTCTGAAGAACCTAGGGGCAGGACAGGAATAAAGACACAGATGTAGAGAATGGACTTGAAGACACGGGGAGGGGGAAGGGCAAGCTGGGACGAAGTGAGAGAGTGGCATGGACATATATACACTACCAAATGTAAAATAGATAGCTAGTGGGAAGCAGCCACATAGCACAGGGAGATCAGCTCGGTGTTTTGTGACCGAGCTGAGGGGTGGGATAGGGGTGGGACAGGGAGGGTGATAGGAGTATGCAAGAGGGAGGAGATATGGGGATATATGTATATGTATAGGTGATTCTCTTTGTTATAAAGCAGAAACTAAGACACCATTTTAAAGCAATTATACTCCAATAAAGATGTTAAAATAAATAAATAAGTCGCTAACATCGACTGAGCATACATAATACTAATAGTAAAATAATAATAATAGCTAACATCGATTGAGCATATGTAACATATCACTCTACAGCAATGATCTCATTTAAGCCTCATGGTAACCCAGTGAGATATGTACTATTTTATTAACACTCCTGTTTTATAGAAATATACACTGTGGCACAAAAAAGCTAAGCAACCTGCCCAAATCCCCAAACTTTGTTCGTAGTAGAACAGGAATCTCAACCAGGAAGTCTGACTCTGACATTCACGCTCTCACAATACCATATCATCTCTACAGGATGCGACAGTGGAAGGACCCAAGCAGTTAGCATCCTTTACTATGCAGTAATCTTCTTTACATCAAAATCTTTCTACTTTATCCAGAGTGAAGTGCACAGAGCTAGAACTTTAAGGGCCTTCATGTCTTGCTGCCCATCATATATTTTCGCTGAGCTACCCCGATTCCAGCTTAAATAACGGATGGTGCCCTGCAGTTCAGATTTTGCGAGAAGTAGCAGATGACGAGCTGCTGGTTAGCATGTCAGCTGAAGGAAAACACATTTTCATGCAAATGCAATGAGCCGGAATGACAGTATTTTCTCCTAGAGCCTTAACTAGGTTAGCGTGACCTCTGAGAGGGGCCAGAATTCTTAACAGCAAAATTAGAATAGAAAGGCGTATGGAGATTTATTTGCTAATCAGCCATGTTTTTACTGGAACGATTATGTTCAGCACAATGGCCATTTGCCAGCTTCAGCCAGGGCACCAGTTTTGGTCACGTGGCCAACCGAAAATAATGACTCAGAAAGTGCTGGGGAGGCCACAGCAAGGCAACGGCACCCTAAAACTGGTGGCAGAAGTGGGAGAAAGTGCTAGGACTCTAAAGAAAGAAGACTTTCTTATAGGAATTCTAGCATGCACCTTGCTTGCTAGGCAATTTGTGCTGCAATACAAATCCTCTTTGAGAGTTGATAGGAACAACGGACCTCTGGGACATGAAAACAGGGAGGAAAAAAGGAGAGAACAACAAGAAAATGGTTCTTTCCAGTTAAGGATTTCCCCTCACACCTAATCTTTGCTCTTGGCATGGAGACTGCGTTCTGAAGTAAAGGGGAGATGCCATTTTCTCTGACCTGGCCAACGAAAAATCTCATCATTCCTTACGTGTATTTTGTTTTGGAATTTAGGGAATTGACAGAAGCTGAGCTGGTTAGACACAGACAAAACTAAAAAAACAAACCAGACGTTCTCTAGTCTACCCATACGTGAGTCTGTGAGAGTCAACAACAATCAAAGAAGGAAAAAAATAACTGAAGATGTACCACAGTGCCCCTTGGTACTTACAATGCCATCCGAACAGATTTCTAATGGTGTTTAAAAGATGCCTTGGCACCTCCCCAGAAATACTGAATCATAATCACAAGGGGAACCAGAGGAGAAATTATCTATATTTTTAAATAAGCAGCTCAGATGATTCTAATGCAGGACCAGGTTTGGGAATCTCTCCTCTGGACCACACTTCCTCACATCATCACACAAAGGAAAACCAGTGATGCTATTCTGGGTCCATCTTGCCCAGCGTTCAGGCTCTAAAAGAGCTGTGATACAAAGAACACAGTGGTTCTATTTCCTGACCTTGACCCCAAACAACATGAAAACAATTAATAGTCACCTAGCACTTAATGTGTGCCAGGAACTTTTACAAATATCATCTTGTTTCAGCCAAAGGTTGATGTTGCTTAATATTTAAAAATTCAATATTTAGATGGGTTACTTTCAATCAGAAATGTTTAAAAACAATACCATTATACATAATTGAATCACACAATTTTGTTCCCACTTCAACTTGGATACCTTGCTTGTAAGTGAACTTTCATTTGTCTATAACCCTCACCTGACAGTTAGCAGAAAAATGAACTAAATGATCAATCTAGTTTAAAACCTGTCTGCTCTTACTGTCTAAATGGTCACTTTAGGTAGTATCAGTCTCCTTAGAATAAAAATGTTTTAATCTTTCAAACAGCCTCTCCCTGCTTCTCCAGCAAGAGGAATTCTGTGTATAAGGAAAACATGGAGACAGGGAGAAGTCTACAGTTGTGGTTAACAATTGTTCATGGTGATATATAGGTAGAAGGATGGTCTCCTGCCCACTGTGGTCCAGAAATCACATCTCTTGTCCAACTGATATCCACTTTCCCCTCTGCCCCACATGGCAGAAAGGGAAGCTGGCAGGACACTGCTTCTTGTTTTCTCTTTTTCTTCAATCAGAAAACAGACTGGGGGCCCCTGGCCACCTGGGCTTCCCCCCACCTACTGCTAGAAGCAGAGACTTCGAGGTTTGGCTGTAACTCCACTCTCCCCACCTAGCGGGTCTACCCTCAGTCTTCACTGCAGGACCAGCTTGCCCCTACCACCATAACTCACACTGGCAAGATCCCCAAACACACTGTCAAGTATTCTTGGGACCAACCTACACCACACAGGACTGGCAGGTCCATCTTGTGCCCTAGGCTGGTGAAGAAGCAAATCTCAGTCAATGTCACCCCAATTTCTCTAATGAACCTCTGGCTTCCTGTGCCAAAGCCAACACAGGGATGAGAAAATTAGGACCGTGTCTCTTTGCTCTGCTCTTTCACTCCCTTCTCTCTCCTTCTGTTTCCTACTAGCTTTGAAGCCAGAAAGGGGCAGGCTCTTCTACCTGGCCTTCAGGGGCAGACATCCCTTAGATAAAGCCTGGTCTTGATATATGCCAAACAGGCAGCTACAGGAATTTAGGCAACCCCCTCTCAAGTAAACTACAGCCTGGTTTTATGGATGTTCATTTTGGTGTGTATCCCTCCTCTGGCATTCCTAATCTTGCCCTTCCTTTTTCTAGGCAAAAGACTCCTCAGTCAACTAGGGTAAAGGCCCTGTAATTGGGAAGAAAAAAGATAAAAATTTAAATTATCTAAAAATATAAATTATTTTAAAAATATTACTTCACTGCATATGTATACAGTACTTTGTCATTTTCAAAATGAGTCTGACTGTGGAAGGAAGGCGAAGTTGGAACTGCTATCTGCATTTTACGGACAAAGACACTGAAGCACAAATTGTCATACGATTAGTAAGTGGTCTGGAATATTGTCCTCTGTTGATTCCTAGAGCCGTCTTCTTTGTATGATACATTTCCTTAGTGGTATTTTTTCAGCCAATGCTTTCTCAATTAAGAGGTCCATTAGGCTGGGCCAAGTACCACATGGATGGTCTTATTGTTTTACCTACCTATTCAAATCCTACTGCCCTAAAAGGCCCAGGTCAGGTACCACTTCTCCCGTATCACTTCCATGACCTCGCTCTGCTCTGAATCTTTTAATCCTGTAGTTCAGACAGCATCATTTGGCACGTAGTTCAACACAGCGGTGCCTTGTATGGCTTTCTAATTTATTTATCACCTATGTAATTCTTGCCTCTCAACTGGTTCGTAAACTGTTCTGCAAGCTGTTTGAAGGCAGGGACTAACTATGCTTCTCAAGTCCTGCTCTAATGGTTAAGACAATAGATTCTGAAGCTGCGCTGCTTGGGTTCAAACCCTGAATCTGCTGCTTATGCTCTGTGAGATTCTGGGCATGTCACTTAACCTCTCTGAGCCTCTGTTTCCCCTACTCCCCACCTACAAAACGGAGATAATAATATGCCTGTTCACTGGGTTATTGTGGACATTAAATAAATGAATATATTTAAAGTATCTAGAATCACAATAGACACACAGTAGGCACTAGATGCATGTCTGGATCTTTTTTTTATGCCCCGTGGCCCCTTAGCACATAAGGCTGACGACAAAGCTAATACTTGCTTATGTTTCTGAGTTGAATCATTTGAATTAAAGATTTTTCTTTTAGTATTTTATTTTGTATAATAAAATTGCTGAGATGCAAAGCTAAATTTACCAACCTTTAAATTCTTCAGATAAGTGAGTCTATGAAAGTATAAAAAAATCATTTTATCACCCAAAATAGTCACTGTCCTCAACATATCTCACAGAAGATAACAGTCCTCATCATATTCCTGAATATCAATAGTGCACTAAGAAAGCACTGTCTTAGCCTTACCCCCTTTGAGTTATCGCAACACCTCTGAGAGGTTAGTTAAGTCAAGGACTAGTGTGCTCATTTTACACGTGGCGAAACTGAGGTATTGCAAATCAAGAGGCTGGACCACATCATTGGGAAAGTTCTTAGGGGAGGCAGGGATGGAACTCAGAGCTCTCCCACTCCCAGATGCACATGTGTGTCTGGGGCCTGCCAGTTACCAAACACTTTAATACCCATCATCTCACTTGACCCTCATAGGGACTTCCTGAGCTTCTCAGAAAAGGCATCACAATCCCTATTTTGCAGGTGAGGACACCACAGCTGTGAGGCTAAGACATGGCCGAACTTGGGTCAGAGCCGAAGTCTCCCGATCATGAACCCTGTGTTCCCCCATCTCCTCATGGTACCCCAACCGGAGTGCGCAGTCATGACAAGGAGGTGCGGCGTGATGCCTGCACGGTGGGTTCTGGCCTCATACACGGCTCCATCCTGATCCCCTCTCACCACATACTGGGTGTGCCACCTCAGCAAAGGTCTTGACCTTTCTGGGCCTCAGTTTCTCGGTTTCTCCATTTGTGGGATGAAGATAATACTAGCACTTTCCTCAGAAGGTTAAAAAGAGAATTAAACTGTATAGTCTATGCAGGTACCTGGCACAGTGTCTAGCAAATATTGAGGACTCAGCCAGTATGGTTGGGAAAACACTTATTTCTCACTCATCATATTTCCATGTGCAGGGACTTCAGCTACACCAACATTCCTGGACTCTCTTCCCACTTTTACTCACACTTCCCAAGGGAGAGGAGATTTATCCGAGTGTGCATTTGGAAGGGTACTTTGGGGTCTGCTCTCAGCCATGCATTAGGTTCATCAAAGGAGATTCCCACTCTCTAAGGGGATGCCTGTGATTGGACACGCTCTCCTGGTCTGAGAACGTTCTTTTCTGAGATGCAGTATTAGGACATCCATTGTTTCCTCATCCCTCAGCCAAATGCTCCAACCTAACTTTCATCAGTAACAGAGTTGACACTTTGATAACCACGTTCCTGATTCTTACATCCATCGCTGAATTGGCTTAGATTTAGGGAAAAAGATAGATATTTTCTACTGATCCCCTAAAATCCCAACAAACATTATCTGCTGCTATGATAATCGATATTATGTAAAAATTGTTTCTAAGCAAAAGTGCCAGAGGTCTCTGGCTTCCCCATCAGGTGGCTGGTGTGGCTCTAAAGGGTTTAGCTGCTACATTCAGCAGCAACCAGCAGCCTGCAGCACCAGGACATAAGAGATGAAGCACACCATAGTCTCCAACATTTCCCGACCTTAGATCTCAAGAATGCATTGAGGACAAAGCTGACTCTAGAGGTTTTCTCAGTGCCTTCTTTTCTGAGGGGCCCACCGTGATGGGGAACCAAAGCCCAGCTAAATCTCTGTCACTGTCTCAATGTTCTGCTTGGCGAGTTTCACCTTGGCTGTCCCCAGAACTTTGTCAGAGCAGATGGGGAATTCTAGGAGAGTGACTAGACATCCTGTCTATTTTGGTTCACCATTTCTCCAGAAGTCTGACTTCTGAGCTAAATGTGACTTGTGTCAGAGTACGAGAGAGCGCCGGTGGCAAGGGCTTCCACATGGCTATTTCTGGCTGTCCCCTGATGCTGTGTCACTGGAGGAACTGTGACATCACAGCCTCTGCCTTTTTACAAGGGCCTGACACTACAAGTGACTCATAGAGAATGTCAACCGTGGCTGCCAGCCTGACTCAATACACCCAGACATAGGGAGTCACACAGAGTGATTGCGCCAGGGTTGTATAGGGGCATGAAGACAATCACAGACTATTAGGACTAGAAGTGACCTTAATTATTCTCCAGTAAAACCCTATCTAAAGCCTGAGCCGCTGCCATTACATTCCTGGTAAGTGGGCCTCCAGGTTCTGCTTATACACCTCCAAGGACTGAATTCATTATCGTCTAAGGCAGCTGTATCAGGATGATTCGAGCCACAGTAACAGCATATTTAACCACACAAAGTTTTGACATCTCACTTAACAAGAAGTCCGAAGGGAAGTGGCACCAGGGTTGCTTGGTTGCTCAAAAGAGTCACCAAGTTCCAAGGCTCTTTCCATTTCATAGGAAATCAGTGATGGTTTTCCTCACTGGCTCAATTTTCTTTCTCTCATCTGATACTATTAAAACAAGAAGAAAAGTGGTACACACCAAACGCTTTCTCCTCATATATCTCTCCCTTTTAATAACTATTGTAGAAAAACTTTCCAAGTCTCCTAAGAGCTCCCTAGCATCTCATTGGTCAGAACATGATCACATGCCCATCCCTAAACCAGTCATTGGCAAAGGGGTAGAGGATTGACACAGCTGGCCTGGACCAACTGTGAATAATGCAGTTGGAGTTGGACCCACTGCCCTCTGGAACAAAGAATAGTTTTATAAGCAGAGAAAAAGGGAAAATGTCTATTAGGTATAGGCCATCAACTCTATCTGCTACAGCAGCCCAATCCTTATTGAACTATTTCGAATTTCTTTATACAGTTGAGTTAGAAACTGCTTGACAATGTATCTCCCCAGCCACTGATTCTAGATCTGCCCTGATGCTTCATACAGAATAAACACGTTTCCTTACGGTAATTTAAAGTACATCTGAAAGCCGATTGTTCTAGAAAAATCTCCAATTTTCTGCACTCTTCATTGAGAGACAGCATAGTACAGAACTCTAGAGTCAGACTGCCTGAGTTCAACTTCCAGCTCTATGACTCACAGGGTGATTCTGGGAAAATTACTCTTTGTACCAACTTTTCTTATCTGGACAATGAATATAATAGCAATGCTTATCTCATAAAGTTGCTGTAAAGATTAGTTAATATATGGAAAGCTCTTAAAACGGTGCCTGGTATATAGTTGGTACATTTGAGCGTCTGTTATCGCATTATCAGTTTTAAACTTTTGGTTGTTTTCTACTGTCAGTATTCTATTTATCTGCGTCTCCATCAAAAAGTGGAAGCAGGAACTTAAATCTAGATTTCTCAGTATACACCCTTATATTCTATTCATGGCTGCCTCAGAGAAAGTTAAGTAACAGTCATGATCTTTCATTCACTGTGCTAAATCATGTCTTCAACATGTATCTGCACGGTTGATATTTTTGAACTTGGATGAAGCCTTACAACTTAACTCTAACTCATCTCATGGAAACACAGCAAGACTGAAAGTATGCCTATAACCCCCAGGAAGGGGAAATGAAGAGTATAAAAACATTAGGTTTTTCCAGGCTAAATTATTCTCTCATCCCCAGGACCACTTACCTCATCCTCTCCACTTAGACCACTTGGATTTACCCATTACTAAGCCTAGTCTCTCAGCACCCTATCAACTCTGTGAGCCTAGGACAGTGTTATGGGCTGAATTATGTCCCCTCAAAATTCACATGTTGGAGCTCTAACCCCAGTACTTCAGAATGTAACTGTATTTGGAGGTAAGGACTTTAAAGAGGCAATTAAATGAAGCCATTGGAGGGACCCTAATCCAATCTGACTGGTGTCCTTTTAACAAGAGGAAATTTAGATATACAAAGAGACACAAGGGATGTGTGCACACAGAGGAAGGACCATGGAGAACAAAGCGAGAAGGCAGCCATCTGCAAGCCAAGGAGGGAGGTCTTAGAATGAAATCAACTGTGCTAACACCTTGGACTTGGACTTCCAGACACCAGAACTATGAAAAATAAATTTCCATTGAT
This sequence comes from Phocoena phocoena, assembly GCF_963924675.1. Classification (NCBI taxonomy): domain Eukaryota; kingdom Metazoa; phylum Chordata; class Mammalia; order Artiodactyla; family Phocoenidae; genus Phocoena; species Phocoena phocoena. Next base: position 128,993,175 of record NC_089221.1, on the reverse strand, counting down.
TAAGCCCCCACTCTGTGGTATTTTATTATGGCAGCTCTAGAAAAATTATATAGGCTGCTTGAGCTGATTTCTGTTGCTTGCTATCAAAAGACCCTGTTTAAGATGTACCACTAATTCATCCTCCTCCACCTCTATCACCACTACCATCACCTTCTCCAACCTCTTTTTGTCTATCTCTGTTTAATCATCTTGGGCCAACTCAATTGTCATTTTTCTGCCTGGCTGCACCTACTTTACCACTCAGGGTGTCCTCAGGGTCCACACCAGGGCAAGTGTAGTCCTCAGACAACAGAACATGGGAAAGGAGTTTGAAGTGTATATTCCTGGGCCCTACTACAGACCCACTGAAAGAGAACATGTTTAGCAAGCTTCCTAAGTGATTCTTATCAACCTTCTCAAATGTCTATTTGTGACTAACAATGGCTAGCGTTAAAAATCACAAACTGGAATAACTGGAGAGGAACTTGCTGTGGGGACTTGGAAAAGTCATTTTTCTCTTCTGGAACTCACTTTGCTCTTCAATATCCCAAGGAAGGTGAAGGCTAAATTCCCTTCTTGATCTGCTACTTCTCTAACTGGAAGCACACTTAAATCAGAAATAGGACATCATGTCAGACTGATATTAACTAATTTTCAAACCTCAGTGTTTAAGACAATACCCTCTGAGGTAAGGGCTAGTGCTGTCACATGGTTCAGAGAAGCAAGAATCAAAACCAGACAGAGGAATTTACTGGCCCAGGATTCAGGCAAGAAGATGAAAAGATAAACTTTGGCCAATGGACAGACAATCCTTCACAAGCTATCCAAACACCCTGAAGGCCTTCTGCTCCAGGAAGCCTACCTAGACTAAACAATGCAGCAGGGTGATCCTCCAGCACTCAACCTGGTGACCCAGGAGTGACCAAAACAGGAGAATAGCGTCACCAGTACATGTGGCTGCCTTTGATCACAAACGTCTGGGGGTGAGGGCGGAAGGAAGGGGAGAGACTTGAGTGTATGCCCTAAAAAGGATCCATCTGACTCGAGCATCTGGGCACACATTAGCTCTTACACCCAGGCAACCCCCAGTGACAAAGTATAGCCAAGCTCTGGGAATCAGCTTTCCCTGTCCTTTACGTGGAAAACTGGGCAAGGGTCTGTAATGGGTGGCTGAGGAGTGAGATGAAGAGGTCAGTAAGGGACGGAAGGTGAAGACAGGATGGGGTGGGATGCAATATAGGAAACAAAATCCTTGGAACAACTAGCCTCCCTGGATCAGTCAGCTGTGCCATCAGATCCTGTCACCAGCTTTGAACCAATCCTTGGTCCTGTTCCAGTCCTCAATATACTATATAATTTTAAATCACTTTGTATTTGTCATCCTAAAAGCAAGGGGACCTTTTGCCTTTGTACACAAAATGAATGAAAAATGCATTCATGCCGTCATTAAATATAAAATATGTTACAAGATATAAAATATGGAGGGACAGTTTGCCCCACAGGACTACTACTCCGGAATCTTAAAACTCAGCCTCTATTCCTAGTTTGTTTATTAATTTATCATTAATATATTCATCTATGTGTTCACTCACTCAACAAATATTTATTAAGAACTCTCTGTGTGCTAGGCATCCTGTGAGACACTGAGGATAGGATAGCGATCAAGACAAACCCAGTTCCTCCCCCGAGGAGCTCCCAGCCTAGTGGAGGAGAAAGACAGTAAACAGAATAAATAAATAATTATGTAGTTTTAATTTTTACAAGTGCTATAAAGGAGACATATGAGTTGATTTGGAAATGTTTGGTGGCTGTACTTTTTCTATGCAGAGTCAGGCAAGGCTTCCCTGAGTTCTGAGCTGGCTCTGCCACTGTATCATGTACATGACAATTTTACTGGGCAAGATCCTTCAGATTCATTAGGCCTCAGTTTACCCGTCTGTAAAATGGTACGGCTGTACTCATGAATTCCAATTACACTATGGTTCTTGCACCTGGGAGTATATATAAATGTTTATATATATCGCATTACAAAATAAATTTAGGAAAACTGATACAGGAAACAGAGTGACCTTTCTCGGTACAGAGACCACACAGGAGACAGCCGTCTCCAAAGAACAGCTTCTCCCCCTGGAACTTGGTCACTGCATCACTCCAACCCCCCAACAGGACCTTCTCTGAGCTGGCGATTTGCAAATCTTCTTCCCCAAGCCAAAAGTATATTTCACCAGCATACAGGCAGGAGTGACAGAATGGGGTTAGGACATGGAGAAGAGTGACATGTTTTTTTTTTTTCATCTGAGGCACTGCAGAGAAGGAGGTGGCATGGATCCAATGATGGTAGCTCCCTGGGATGAGGCAAACGGGGATGCTGTTGTGATGAGAATACTGGGGTTCATCAGGTATACAGGCGTTCAGAGTCTGGACCGAATCAGGAAACGCAGACTAGAGAGCTTCCCTTGTGGTTAAATTTCTATTTAATTTTAGTCAAGTCATGGACTTTCTCTGGGCCTCGGGTACCTGCTAAGTAATAAGCCACTTCCTCTAACTAGCTTGATGATATTAACATGAGGATACGAGTTACGTGAACAATGTGCTAAAGGGATAAACAATTATTTAAGACAGCCATCTCTGTTTCTCATTAGCAAGAATACAGCTAAAATTTTGCTTAAATGGACCACCTTCAGTAGAGAGCCATGTAATAGGGAAAAACAATTGCCTCTCAGGACTGCTATGGTATGCATAGCAAAGTGCTTTGTAAACTGTAAAGCACCATGTACATGTAAGGTATTACAATATTATAGTAATTATTTTAAATATCATTATAATTATTATGAATGAAATAATTATGAGAAGATAAATACTCTTAACTGGAGTTGGATACATAGACGAATAGCTGGAGAGAGGGATGACCAGGCATTTCAAAAGTCACATACAACCGCATTCCTTACCACCTAATAGAGACTGCAAAAAGATCTCTATGACTCTTGTTATGGACAAATCTAAGAGAAACTAGCTTTCTATAAACACACACTACATGTGAGTTGTCTTTTGATAATGTTCTGTAAAAGGACAATGATTTAAGCGTATGATGCAAAGCATCTTAATAAACATTAAGTCATCTGGTGCTCACAAGATAAAGAATTAATTTAAGAACGGTGTTATTGGGCTTCCCTGGTGGCACAGTGGTTGAGAGTCCGCCTGCTGATGCAGGGGACACGGGTTCGTGCCCTGGTCTGGGAGGATCCCACATGCCACGGAGCGGCTGGGCCCGTGAGCCATGGCCGCTGGGCCTGCGCGTCCGGAGCCTGTGCTCCGTAGCGGGAGAGGCCACAACAGTGAGAGGCCCATGTACGTCAAAACAAAAAAAAACAAAAACAAGAACGGTGTTATTATCCCTTTTGGCAGACATGGAAACTGAGTGAAGAGAAGTTAAGGGCTTGACGACTACCCATCAGGTTTTAAAGAAAGAATGAAGAAAAAAATCTAAGTTTTCTTTCATTGAAATCATGGCTCCCTCAAAGGCAGCCAATGGAATGGGAGAAAATATGTGCAAATCATATCCCAAAAAGGGATTAATATCTGAAATACAGGAGGAACTCCTACAACTTACTAGTGAAAAACCCAATTAAAAATAATTACCCAAAATAACCCAATTAAAAATTTGCAAAGGAAATTAATAGATATTTCTCTAAGGAAAATATACAAATGGCCACCAGGCACATGAAAAAGTGCTCAGCATCACTCATCATCAGGGAAATGCAAGTCAAAACCACAATAAGGTATCACTGCATACCTGTTAGAATGGCTATTACAAAAAGTAAATAAATAAATAACCATTGTTGGTAAGGATATGGAGAAATTGGAACCCTGGTACACTGTTGGTGGGAATGTAAAATAGTACAGCCACTATGGAAAACAGTGTGGATCTTCCTCAAAAAATGAAAAACAGAGCTACCATATGATCCAGCAATACTGCTTGTGAATATTTATCCAAAAGAATTGAAATCAGGATTTTGATTGATCTCCTGTGTTTACTGCAGCATTATTCACAATAGCCAAGATGTGAAAACAACGTAAATATCCATCAACAGATGAGTGGATAGAGAAAATGTGGTACATACATATGATGGTATACTATTCAGCCATAAGAAGGGAGGAAATCCTTCTACGTGCTACAACATGGATGGACCCTGAGGATGTTATGCTGAGGGAAATAATCCAGTCAGAAGAACATATACTGCGTGATTTCATTTATATGAGGTGTGTAAAGCAGTCATACTCATCAGAGCAGAACGTAGAATGGTGGTTCCCAGGGGCTGGGAGCAGGGGGAGATGGGGACTTGCTGTTCCGTGGGTATATAGTTTCAGTCGTGCAGGGAAAAGTTCAGACATCTGCTGTAGCATTCAGTCTAAAACTTGTTAAGAGGGTGGATCTCACGTTACGTGTTTTTACCACAATATGTCTATATATTTTTTTGGCCGTGCCACGCGGATTGTGGGATCTTAGTTCCCTGACCAGGGATTGAACCCGGGCCCCCTGGTAAGGGAAGCACTGGGTCCGAACCACTGGACCGCCAGGGCATTTCCCCACAATTTATCTTTAAAAGGTTCTCTGGACTGCTGTTCTGTTGGTATCAATACCCACAGTTTGTTATGTCTTGTGTTACAGAACAATGCCTATCTTGGCAAACGACATCAACAATAACAACAACAAACTATCGTTCTAAGATGTCTAGAGCCGTATATTGCAATTACTATACTCTCAGAAATAAAGTCGTAAAACATCGGCACCAGAAACAACTTAGAGATAAGTTAACTAACCTCCCATTTCACAAATGAGAAACCTGGGAATTAGTGCTGGCAAAAGACTTGAATGAGTCCCTATAACAAATTAATAAGCTAAATAATAACTGAGCTTCCATTCCTAAACCAGTATTTTGCTTAGAGAAGTCATTTGCGAACCTGATTGCATATCAAAACCACTTGGGAACTGGGACTTCCCTAGGGATGCAGTGGCTAAGAATCTGCCTGCCAATGCAGGGGACATGGGTTCAAGCCCTGGTCTGGGAAGATCTCACATGCCGTGGAGCAACTAAGCCTGTGCACCACAACTACTGAGCCTGCACTCTAGAACCCGTGAGTCACAACTACTGATCCCACGTGCCACAACTACTGAAGCCCGTGCGTCTAGAGCTCGTGCTCTGCAACGAGAAGCCCCCGCAGTGAGAAGCCTGTACACTGCAACGAAGAGTAGCCCCCGCTCACCGCAAATAGAGAGAAAGCCCTCACTCAGTGCAGCCAAAAAAAAACCCACTTGGGAACATAAAATATAAATGCCTAGGTCCTAGTAGAACTACTGAATACAGAATCTCTGGGGGAGTGACGAAGAATCTATAGTTTAAAAAGCTTCCATGGTGATTCTACTGCAGACAGTCTTCTAGCTGGTGTTCACCATTTTGGTTAAGCCAAATCCTTGGTTTATACCTAGTATATTTTATCTAATGGAAAACAAAAGACCAACTGACGTTCAGTGTAAATCACTCTTGATATGGCCTACTTAAAAAGTTGGGGGAGGATTAGCACATGTGAATATCATTCCTTTTTTGAAAATAACTGGATGGTGACAGAGTTCATCAATGCCTAAATATTCATTCTCTATAAAATAACTATGAATGCTTTTTCTGTGAAGATTTTTCTCAATTTATACAGCTCAAAAATTATGTTTCTCAAGTCAAGTTCCAAACATCCCGCTTTTGAGAATGGAAGATAAATCAGTTTCACTTCCACGTTTGCCTCACTGAATTAGGGTCATGAGTGGCTGGCTGGCAACAAAACAAGGAGTTCTCAGAAGGACTTGTCCTTCCTACTGTATGATAAAGGTGAGGCCCAGAGGCTGTAGCACAGAGGTTGTTTCTAACACTGTGACAGACAAGCAAAGGGGATACCAAAGCCCATTAGGTTAAACTCAATCATCAAAAATCCATTAAGAAGAAAATTTTCCAGTTGTCTAACCTTTGTTCTGTACCAGATTCTATATCCATCATTCCCTTTCATCCCCTTAGTGTCGTCTTCATTTTCTTTTTGCTTACAGAGATGACCCATAGCTACGTATTGACCATTAGGTGATGGAGGTACAATTTAGACACAGGTCCCTGTGACCACAAATCTTGGGTTCTCTTAACCACTGTGCCATGGTGGGCCCAGGAGGGAAATGCCTGCATCTCAGGTACTGCCTCTCTCCTCAAAGAGCTAAGAGTTTAGTTAAGGGTCAATATGAAAAGTGTCCTGTTTGAAAGGTTGCTAATATATGAAAAACATGTATTTTACCATTTGTACAACATTGGTCAAGTCATTGTTCTTCCCTGACTTTTGGTTTTCTTATATTTTGCATGGAAGTATTAGAAAAGTTGGCATTCATCATCAAAAAGTCTACAAATAATAAATGCTGGAGAGGGTGTGGAGGAAAAGGAACCCTCCTACACTGTTGGTGGAAATGTAAACTGGTGCAGGCACTATGGAGAACAGTATGGAGGTTCCTTAAAAAACTAAAAATAGAACTACCATATGATCCAGCAATCCCACTCCTGGGCATATATCCGGAGAAAACCATAATTCGAAAAGATACATGCACCCCAATTTTAACAGCAGCACTATTTACAATAGCCAAGACATGGAAGCAACCTAAATGTTCATCAACAGACGAATGGATAAAGAATATGTGGTACATATATACATTGGAATATTACTCAGCCATAAAAAAAGAATGAAATAATGCCATTTGCAGCAACATGGATGCTTACTTCACTTATCATACTGTGAAGTAAGTCAGACAGATGAATATCATATGATATCACTTATATGTGGAATCTAAAAAATGATACATATAAACTTATTTACAAAACAGAAAAGGACTCACAGACATAGAAGACAAACTTATGGTTACCAAAGAGGAAAGGGGTGGGATGGGGAGAGGGGTATATTAGGAGACTGAGGTTAACATACACACGCTACGATATATAAAATAGATAACCAACAAGGACCTACTGTATAGCACAGGGAACTATACCTAATATTATGTAATAACCTCTAAGGGAAAAGAATCTGAAAAAGTTATACATATATGTATATAACTGAATCACTTAGCTGTATACCTGAAACTTACACGATATTGTAAATCAACTAGAGTTCAATAAAAACTTTTTTTTAAAAAAAGCTGGAATCATTATTATGGATCCAGGCTCTGGTATCTAATAGCCTGACTTAAAACATGGTTCTTTTACCACTCAGTACAGATCTAAATCCTTCCTGCAAAAGCCTTTAGGGCCACATGTGTTTCCAAATATGGTGGCTGAGAAGACAGAGTTAGGAAAGTCATATAAAATATTACACAACATACCGCTGTACCAAGAAGGTCTGGAGTAGTACTCAATAATTAAACACATAAATATTTCTGCAGCAAAACATATGAATATTAACATTAAGTGACATAAATAATTAATGAGTAGTCTGATGTCAGATCAAGTCAGGTTTTACCACAAAATCAGTTCAAATCACATCAGGTTTTGTTGACACATAAGCTTTTTAGAAAAATAACTTTCCGTTTCAAAGTTAACTGACTGAACCTGTAGATATTAAGCATGGGAAAATTAACAAATTTCTTGGCATTTCCATTTCTTCATTTATAAAATGGAAATAATATATGTACATACTTCACAAGGTTTAAATGAATTAATGCAAGTAAATCACTTAGAGTAATGCACGGTTCCTAGTAAATACTCATAAAACTAGAAACTACTGTCATTTTTATTACCCCTTATGTAACTTTCACTTCTGGTACTCCATGATTCTAAAGAATCAAACAATATTTAAATAAAGTTTAAGTTCACAGCAGAAGAGATTTCATGATGCATGATCTAATGGAGTAATTGCTATAAGAATTCTATAGAATTAAATTGCTATAATGGCTCATAATAGAAAACTGAACACCTCAGGATGTATTCAAAAACAGCTTTCATAGAAGAATTGGGATCTAAGGTAACCTTATAAGCAAGTAGGGTTTGATAGCAGAAAGGGAAGGAAATGCAATCAGTTAAGAAGTGGAAGGAGAATAGGTTACAGAATCAAATAAACTTGACTTTGAATATGGCTCTAGCACTTACATGCTATGCGAGCTTAGACAAGCCATTTACTCCCCTGAGTCTTAGTTTCTCCTATTTAAAGAAGTGAGGATAATAATATCTATCGTTCAAAATTATTGGGAGGCTCGGAAATTATGTTTATAAAGCACACAGAACAATGGCTGTCAAGTCTTGCATATTACTAGCCATTAGTGGAAAACAAACAAACTTCAAGTCAACCTAAGAAAGACCTTTCTTAACATCCAGAGCTTCTGAACCCTGGGATGGTTTATCCCATGAGATATGGAGCTTTTCATAACAAAGGCAGTCTGACAACCAACTATCTCACTTACTTGAGAAGGGATTACTGTTTGAGGAGGTGACAAAACTGGTGCCACCCACTTTCATCCCTTCTAATACTGAGACTTTGTCATCAGAGATTATGATGGGTTATTTTGGAATGTATTTTAATTCATGTTTTCCTTGTAAGATGAGGAATTCTAAGCCCTGAGAGTCTAATTCAGGAAAGAATGAGGACAAAAGAGAGAAAGTTATATAGGCTGGGTGAACTCAACTATGGCTGTCTTTGAGTGCCAGGGTGAGGATTTGACTCCCAAAGGAAATAAGGGTGACATTTTTTTTTTTTTTTTGCGGTACGCGGGCCTCTCACCGTTGTGGCCTCTCCCGTTGCGGAGCACAGGCTCCGGATGCGCAGGCTCAGCGTCCATGGCTCATGGGCCCAGCCGCTCCGCGGCATGTGGGATCCTCCTGGACCGGGGGATGAACCCGTGTACCCTGCATCGGCAGGCGGACTCCCAACCACTGCACCAGCAGGGAAGCCCGAGTGGCATAGTTTTGAGGGATCTCTTACTCTGCAGGTTCCCTGTAACATTTACTCAAAGATGTTTCTTGCTCCCTACAGCAATGAAATTAGAACTCTTTCATTTTGTCTTTTCTCTGCTCCTCTTCTCAGTTTTTTCCTTCCTTCCTCCTCCTCTATTCCTCTTCATCTCCATTACCACTGTCCTTTTCTCCAACATACATCTCAACATTATCATCATCCCAGAGTGGTTTGTAAGAGGCCCAGGGCTATAAGTTAGGAGGAGCAATATGGGGAAGCTTACCCGTCCCTGTGTATCTGAAAGTCCTCTCAATTCCTTGGGGGAAAGATACCAAATAAACCAAAGCAATTACTATCACCAAGTGCCAGACAGTACAGAGCATATTATTGGGCCTAAGATGTCAGGGCAGGATTTGTGTCCTTTCAAGTGGATGGCTTTAAATAATTCAATGTTGGGACCTCCTTGGTGGTGCAGTGGTTAAGAATCCACCTGCCAATGCAGGGGACACGGGTTCGAGCCCTGGCCTGGGAATATCCCACATGGCGTGGAAAAACTAAGCCCGTGTACCACAACTACTGAGCCTGCTCTCTTGAGCCTGCGAGCCACAATGACTGAGCCCGCGTGCCGTAACTACTGAAGCCCACGGACCTAGAGCCTGTGTTCTGCAACAAGAGAAGCCACCAAAATGAGAAGCCCATGCACTGCACCAAAGAGTAGCCCCTACTTGCCACAACGAGAGAAAGCCCATGCGCAGCAGTGAAGATCCAACGCAGCCAAAAAAAAAAAAAAGTTTAAATAATTCAAAGTTCATGGAGGCTTTGTTAGGAATGAGTATCCAGTCCTTCCCTTAAAGAGTCAGATTTGGGTCTGCTAAGGTCAACAGGCTCACCAGTATCAATATTTACAGTGATAGTATTCTTATTTAGTTTTTATTGTCTTCTGCTAATATAAAATTTGTGATAGCTTAAAAGTGGGAAGCCAATATTTGAAATGTCTAATATTCATATTAATAAATAAATACAATAGTAATACTAGTATTCACTGAGCACTATTTCACGCCTATGTTAGTGGCATTGCACTAAACACTGAACATGTTTTGCCAGACTAAAATCTTACAACAATCCTACAAAACTGATATTATTGTGCTCATTTTACTATTGAGAAAACCAAGCCTCTAAAATATTGATAAAATTTCCTAGGGGTACATAGTGGTAAGTGTTGGAACAGAATCATTCTGACTTCAATTTAACTTAAGCTAAAATGCCTCCTTTATCAAACAAATATGTATTTTAACATATTCAGAGGAAATGTTTAGGAAACCTTAGAGAAAATAATTTTTCAAACATTGTCCCACAAATTAGAACCATGCACTTATATTTTTAATTATTTGTTAATTCTATATCATTCCCATCTGTTGCTTCAATGAAATTAACTGAGGGTATGCACCTGGCAACACTTACTTAGACTTGTTTTAGTAAGTAACAGAAAACTGCAAGTCTCTGAGTTTCCTAATTCGGGCTACTCTTCTCGTTTAGTTTGAAATTGCTCTAAAAGTCTTTAGAGAAGGGACAGTCGTGAAATTAGATATACGATGGTGACTCCTTAGCAAACTCTTTCTTTACAGTTCATGGAACGCATCTCAATTTGTATTAGCCAACTCCAGATTCATGAGTCTCAACTGCTTCTTACTCAGATGTTTCTGAACCCACCAAATGTAAATAAAGGTGATTCATTTCCAATTCTCCAAGCTCCCATGCAGCCAGTGACTGGGGACTAGAAAATGGCTACTTTTTCATTAATGTAGTGTTGACAACAACTTGTTCTGTAATTACGAAGGTGGTTACATCATGATGAAATTGTAAATTAAACACGAGGGCATTTTTTGTTTAGTGTAAGTGTTAGGAAAGGGAGAAAGAATAAGATATCTAGTTTCTAACTCATCTCAGACCTGCCACCAAATGGGTGAGTTCAGTCAAGTCTTTTTTCTTTCTTTAGGCCTAAATTTTCCCATATGAAGAGTTGAGGTGTTTGATAGATGCTTTGTGAATGAACACTGGAATGAATGGACACATAAAGAATCAGCTTTTTTGTGATATATTTGTCTGGTTTTGGTATCAGGGTGATCCTGGCCTCACAGAATGAGTTCAAAAGTGTTCCTTCCTCTGCAATTTGTTGGAATAGTTTCAGAAGGATAGATGTTAATGCTTGTCTGAATGTTTGGTAGAATTCACCTGTGAAGCCATCTGGCCCTGGACTTTTGTTTGCTGGGCATTTTAAAATTACTGATTCAATTTCATTACTGGTAATTTTCTGCTCATAGCAGCATTATTTACAATTGAAGGAAGCAACCTAAGTGTCCATCAACAGATGAATGGATAAAGAAGATGTGGTACATATATATACAATGGAATACTAAGAGTGAAATTTTGCCATTTACAACAACATGAACAGATGTGGAGAGCATTATGCGAAGTAAAATAAGTCAGACAGAGAAAGACAAATACTGTATGATAGCACTTATATGTGGAATATAAAAAGTACAACAAACTAGTAAATATTAAAAAAAGAAGCAGACTCACAGATGTAGAGAACAAACTAGTGGTTTGTATGGTAGGGAGAGGGGGAGGGGAAAGATAGGGGTGGGAGGTGGGGAAGTGGGAGGCACAAACTACTGGGGGAAGATAGGCTCATGGATGTACTGTACAACATGGGGAATATAGCCAATATTTTGTAATAGCTGTAAATGGAAAGTAGCCTTTAAAAATCATATTAAAAGTTTTTTAATAAAATAAAATTCTAAAACAAAGGAAAGAATAAGGGCTTCCCTGGTGGCACAGTGGTTGAGAGTCCGCCTGTCGATGCAGGGGACACGGGTTTGTGCCCTGGTCCGGGAAGATCCCACATGCCGCGGAGCGGCTGGACTCGTGAGCCATGGCCGCTGAGCCTGCGCATCCGGAGCCTGTGCTCCGCAACGGGAGAGGCCACAACGGTGAGAGGCCCGCGTACCGCAAAAAAAAAAAAAAAAAAAAAAAAAAGGAAAGAATAAACTTAGCTGATCTCCAATGTGCTATCAGTTCTAACATCTCAGGACGACCAGGTTTCTTCCTCTGGCTGGAGCCATTGTTTCAGGACCATGATAGTGGAAGAACCATGGCTGGGATTTAAAGAACTTGGAATGGATTTGTTAGCCTGTGCCTGGCTTTAACTTGGAGAAATGTCTACAATTCCATGGACTTCTACTCAAAGATCAAGAATTGTAATATCCTAAAATATCGGCTTTGACATGGACAACAGATCATCCAGTCCAACTTTATCATAACATTAGCATCTGCAAGGGAACCTCTGGTGCTTTAAATCAAGGAAGAAACAGGCATTTCGAACTTCCCGGCAGGGCCACAGCAGTCAGTAGGGTCTCTGTAATCCCCACGAGATGATAGAACCTACAATCCACTTTATTTCTATGTGGAAGGCCAAACTCTCATTCCTCTCCTAGAGCAAATGCCTGAGAAAGTTTTTCTTCGTCTTTGCCTTTGATCTGGCCTGGTTTAGAAGATGAATCAGCAGCTTTCCAAAGGCTATGGAAAAGCAGCTCCAATTTAAATCTTCCTCCATCCATACCAGTCCCTGTTCAATGAGCCTAGCTCCTTAGGCTGAGAAGTCCTTGCAGAAAGTCTGACAGCACTCGCAGCTCGAATTTCCAGTCTTAATTACCTAGCCCTCATTTCTCAATGAGCAGTCAATTTTAGTCTACAACTGACCTGTGCCCAGAAGCAGAGCTGCTGGGAGAAAAGAGGCTTTAACCAGGTAAAAGATGGAAGACGAAGTCCACGGAATCTCTACCTTGGTTAAGTAAGGTTGCCACTGTTTGAGGTGTTTAATCACTACTGGACAGTCATGAGATAGTTGGCTTTAATATAAATATCATCTTGCTGCTCTGGTGTTATTAAAACTCGGTTATGACGAGGAAAAGTAAACAAAAAATACATATCAAATACAAATATAGGACTTTTAAATTTTAAATAGGAAAAGAATAACTTAAGGTAATTTTTTTCTACTTGTATTCTTGTATACATGTATGCATACATTTACTCATTCATTCAGCATATACCCATTATACAAAACACTGTGCTACGTGCAAGGGATATTGAAAGAACCAGGTTCTGACCTCAAGGAGCTGACAGTGTATAAAAGAGATACACGAGTAAACATATTAAAATGTGGTGATGACAATTCCTCTTTTTTTCTCTTACTTCCAACATGCAATTTTCCTCTAGATCTGACACATACCTTGAATTCTTCCTCTTCTCTCCATCTGCACTATTAATACCCCAGTCCAAATCTCCATTGCCCCTTGTCTGGACTACTGAAATACCTCCTAGTATGTCCCCCCGAGTTTGCTATCATTTCAGTCCTAGAATCCATTGTCCACAAATAGCCAGAATAAGCTACTGATCTTTTTAAAACATATTAAACATATCACTTTACTGCTTAAAATGAGTGGATTTCTGATGCACTAAGAATCGACAACACACAATGTCCTAGACAATTTTCACCATCAATCTCATCTTCTCCTACCCTTCCATTTGCCCATAAGGCACCAGCTACATCGACCTTCTTTTGTTTTTTCATTGCCCTAAATCTATGCATGGCATACTCGTTCTTGTCATTTAGCTTCAGCTTAAAGGTCATACCCTCAAAGGTGGCCTTTCTTGACCAAACCATCTACAGTCTCCCACTAGGCACTCTCTGCTTAATCACCCGGTCTCATTCTCTTTATGGAACGTAACCTAATACATTTTTATTTGTGTCTTGTCTGTCTCCATGAGAACAGGGGCCCTGTATATCTTGTTTACCGTTCCATTCATAGAGCTTAGAACAGAACCTAGCAAATAAAATGGCAGACTTAAGCTTCATGAGGACCGAGCACCTGTCTATCTTGTTCTAGCTGATCCCCAATGACAATATGGCAGGTGCTCCAAAACCATTAGCTGAATGAGGTTTCTAAGAAAGATCCCTCATCCAAGATGACAGATGACAAACATGAAAGACTTCGTAAGTGTCATGGGCCTCTCCTCCAAGACGGTGAAACCATAAACATGAGCAAAACATCTTTCTCATCTTAGATCCAAAGAGAATAACGACAGAGCAGAATAAAATGTTATCTGTATTTCCTTCCATTAATTAATAATGACACGTTACTAATGATAATAACATATAAGTTCTAGTAAATAAAATGTGACTCATTGACAATCATGGTAATTCACAAGAAAAGGTAAAATGTTCTATCCTCAAATTACTCCCTCTGTCATGTATAAGTTTACATTTTATTTGTGTGTGAATAACTGTGTACTTCAATCAGAAGAGTGAATATCTACATAAAATCAGTTTCCAATAAAGATCCCTGAAAAATGTCCGTCATTCCAACCATGTATGTATGTCCCTGACCTGTCCTAATAACTGCAATATCTATATTATTCATGATTCCAAGTTATCACATTGAAACCCCTCTTCTAAGATGAAAAAAAAGTATATAGGAAGACCCATAAAACTGATCCTTACTTTTGCACAAAACTTTTCAACTTACAAAGAACTGACAAATTTATTACCTCCTTTTATCCTCATAGAGACTATTCTTTCCATTTTACAGATGAGTAAACTGAGGCCTAAAAATTAAATGGCTTGTGCAAAGTATAACAGCTGATATATGACAAATCCAAGATCAAAATCTGAGTCTTTTCGCTCAAAGGAGATAACAGAGTGTAGGACCCTAAAATGGTAAGTTTTCATAATGAAATAGTAACAGGACATCGGAAACTGAGGTGCTATAAGAAGCTCTGGCAGTGAAACAGGAGGTTCTGTATATCCAAGTAGTGGCCTAGGTGGGGGAAAAACTTTGCCCAGATCTAGATAAAGAGCTTCCAGTAGTCATTTCCTTTCCAAGCCATCTGGCCTCCAAGTAATTCTTTCTCCACTGGGATTAATCCATCACCATATTCAGAGCCATCTTCCAAGTTATTAATCACCTGGGAGCAGTGCTGCTTCAGCAAGAACCAGCAAGGTGACTGCTAAAAACCAGGAGAGGACAAAAGAAACCTGGAGATGGGCAGCAAGACAGCCAGCCAGAGGAACTCAAAACAGACACAGCAGCAGAGTCAGAGAGACACCCTAACAGAGGTGTCAGGGATTGACACTTAACTAGGACAGACAGCAAGTGAGCATGTGGGACCACTGAACAGTTTAAAATCATAATTCAACAACTCCACCGCCGCCCAAACTGCACTGTAGGGCAATCCTGAATCTAGAACTTGAAATTAGACTATTCATTTCCAAACTACGAAGGGAAGCCTTCAATAAATGAAGGCAAAAGATACCTTTACTCAAAATTCAGTTGAAAACAATCTTTGAAGTCCAGCCAGTAGGGGATATAAATGTCACAGAGTCCGTCTACCGCTCTCGGTTGAAATCAGGTAGTGAGTTCTGGGAGATCTGCTTCCCACTCCCAGTGGATAGTTAACGCTGGGGTTCACACTCAGTGACAGTAAGCTTGAGATCAAAAACCGGATCCCGTTTGGACCGGTTTACCTACTGTCTCCCTTGACTGGACACTGACTCCCAACCCTGACCTCCCACTCAGCCCTGAGCATGACCACAAACGGAGCCCTGCTCCCACTCAAAGAGTAAAACCTGACCTCACCTACAAACAGCCAGACTTTGTCCTGAAACTAGTCACAGACTGCCAGCTAAACTTGGGTACAGAATTAGCCTTAACCCCAACCAATACTGGGCTCTGATCCTGACCACAGAGTGAAGCAATTCATTAATTCTTTATTCAACAACTATTAAAGTGCCTAATACATGTCAGGCTCTCTGCTGGGCAACAGGGCTATGGTAATAACAAAATATCCATGTCGCACAGATGAAAAGTCAATTAATTCCAATTTTATAGGTATTTACTGTGATGATATAACTCCAAACATAAATTGACTCTAGACCTTAGTCACAGATCGAGTCATAACCCTCAGGCACAGACAGAGCCAGAGCTGAGACTGAGTATCTACGCCAAGAGAGAATTTGGAGGAATTATAGGAAGAGCTTCTGAAAACCACTCCAGGCAATACTGGGATTAGGTGCCCAATAAAGACCTGACAAGCTGCAAAAGCAATCATTCGGTGTGTGGTGATTTGGAGAAAAGCCAATGAAGTTTCCCAATGATATTGAAACAGATAGAAACAAATGCACGTGAAGACACTCTCTAGTTTAGTAGCATCTGCCAGGAGTTGGTGATAAAGTCTGCTGTGTACACGTTAATTATTAGTGGAGCACAGAGAACAAGATGGAGGCAGAGGATGGAGAGAACTATAGGATCTGGAGTAATGTGTGAAAAACTATCTCGGAAGGCAATGGGATTTGAAGGGTCAAAACGTAGGGATAGAGAAAAGGGATTCCTTGTAGAGAAATCGGCACATCAAGCTTGGAATGCACACACTGTGTTTAAAAGGTGAGATGGACATCTCTGGAGGAGAGGATCCTTCAGAGGCATGTAAGAGTGAGTGGAGCCACTTTATGTCAGACCTGAATGCCAGGCAGAGGCCCCCAACAGCAAGGGAACACGCTTATATAGTCAGTTCAGTGTGGAAAACATTTATTAAGGATCAATTATGAGCTTTTTATTCATTTTTGCATACCCAGAACTTAGTTTTCTTTTAGCAATACTCAATTAACATGGAAGGAACAAGAACAAGAGGAATAAAGAGAAAAAGGCAAGAGAAGAAGACGAGGTTTTCCGGACATTTCTTCATCAATGAAGCCATGATAGTACCATCAAGAACTTGGAAAACTCTCTAGAAAAGGAGCTCAATGATTAAACCACCTTGAACTAGTCTCATAAACACCAATTCTCCAGCTTCCACACTGGGATAATCTGGAGTTGTCTTTTTGGCCTCAGGCCTCCCCACATTTTCAGAAATCCTAAAGCAGCAGTTGAGCCTAGGAGGTTGAAAGATAGAGAAACCTGTGATGAGAGGCTGAGAGGTAAGATTTCCTCACCTCTGAACTGAATCCCCTAGGGTATAAAAAACAGGCAAAGATCACTTTAAAAATTCCTTCACCAGATTTCTTTAACTCCAGAAAATTAAACCTGGGCATTTTACCCACTGTCCTACCTGGCTCTGCCAGACAGCCAAGTTACAAGAAAAGGAAAGAAAAGGATAAAAAAGAGAAACTAATTCACTGCAGTTGGGGTTAATCCCACTGAAAGCCTCAATCCATGTTAGCAGCTAATCCAGTTAGTACAGGCTTTCATGGCAAGCTTTGATAAATGCTTTAGCCTCTGTTGGAACATCAGGCCCCTGAAACGCTCAGCATTCATGAGGAGATCCATCAATAATGCGGCAGATCTGGCACATGTCCGGCTCATCAACACATTAACCCAAACTGAGACCCCACTCAAGGTCAGAGCCTTCCCAGACACCACTAGCCCTTTTGCTAAATCTCCCCTACTCTAGTACTTCACAGTTTTAAATCACCCAACCCAATCTTGCATTTCTCATCAGTTGCCTTATGTGTGATTAAGCTGCTGTTCCCAACCAGATTATAAATCCTTGAGATTAGGAATTATGCTGTAGATTTCTGCAGACAACCCCCAGAAATGCCTAGAACAGAGTTTAGAATAGAGTAGGAGCTCAAAAAGTATCTCCTTTATTGGTTTATTGATAATGTCACCCTCTTAGATACCAAGACTCAATGCATACACCAATGACATGGAGTTTGACTACTGGTCTCCCCCTCTCTGCTAGGTTACCCTGATATGCTGTGTTGCTTTCTTGGGCCTCTTATAATTTCACCTTGTAACTGGGAATCCAAAGTTTTAATATACCTCTCCTAGACAAAGTTTTAATATACCACTCCTAGACAAAGGGCAGATCAAATATCAATGTAACATATCCAATCCATTTTAAAATATTTTTATTGTGGTAAAATGTATATAAAGTAAAAATTACCATTTTAACCACCTTTAAGCATACAATTCAGTGACATTACACGCATTCACAATTGTTGTGCAACCATCACCACTATCCATTTACAAAACTTTTTCATCATCCAGAAACTCTGTACCCAACAAACAATAACTCCCCCTTCTTCTCTCCCCCAGCCCTGGTAATCTCTAATCTGTTTTCTCTCTTTATGAATTTGCCTATTCTAGGTACTTCATAGGAATAGAATCTTACAATAGCTATCCTATTTCGCTTAGCATAACGTGTTTAATGTTTATAAGGCTGGAGGATAGAAAGCTCATGTTGTAGTATGTATCAGAAGTTCATTCCTTTTATGGCTTAACATTCCACTGTATGCACATTTTGTATATCCATTTATCTGTTGATGGAGACTTGGGTTTTTTCTACCTTTTGGCTATTGTGAATCATGTTGCTATGAAGATTGGTGTACCAGTATCTGTTTTTAATCCTTTTGGGTATTTACCTAGAAGTGAAGTTACTGGATCACATGGTAAATTCTATGTAATTTTTTCAGGAGCCACTAAACTGTTTTCCTGAGCAGCTGAACCATTTTACATTCTTCACCAGCAACGCAGGAGGGTTCCAATTTCTCCACACCCTCACCAACACATGTGAGTTGCTAGTTTTTTGTTTTGTTTTGTTTCATAATAGCCATCCTAATGGGTATGATGTGCTCTCTCATTGTGGTTTTGGTTTTCATTTCCCTAATGATGTTGAGCATCTTTTCCTGTGTTTACGGACCGTTTACATATCTTCTTCAAAGAAATATCTATTCAAATCCTTTGCCCATTTTTTAATTGGGTTATTTTTTGTTGTTGAGCTGTAGAAGTCCTTTATATATTCTGGACATTAACCATTTATCAGATATACGATTTGAAAATATTTTCTCCCATTTTATAGGTCTTTCTAATCTATTTTTAATGCCCCTATCCATGCTATCATTATCCCCATTTGACAGATGAGGAAACTGAAATTCAAACTGATGACAGAATGAACCGAAAGGTTTTCCTATTAGCATTTATCCATAGAAGCTCTCTTATCAGAAAAGATTATATCAACTAATTCACACTAAAATGTTAAATGACTTACGTCTAACCAGGCTTTCTACACTATTAAAGGCTGTGCATTTATCCAGTGGAATTTCTTTCATGGTAGAAGTTTCAGGTGACAAAGTCAAGGATGGTTTAGGATTGGTTGGGACAAGCCAAATTATTCTAGGTAGGTACTTGTTTATTTTGCTCATAAGGAAGCACAATTCTTACAGAAGCCTCCTGACTACCAAATAGGTAAAGAAAAAAGAGCCCTTCTTGACAAACTCAGCCAAATGGCTACCCACCAGTGGGAAAGCACAAAACAAGGTAGGATGAATGAGCAGCTCTCTCAGATCTTATTCTAACTACATGACCTTGGTCATTTCAGATGTTAAATGGAGACCAGTGTTTAGCTGTTATGGACTGAATTGTGTCTTCCTCCAAATTTATATGTTAAAAGTCTTAATCCCTAATGTGATGGTACTTGGAGATGGGGCCTTTGAAAGTAAATTAGGATTAGATGGGGTCATGAGGATGGGACCCTGGTCCAGTGGGATTGGTGTCCTTATAAAAGAAGGAGGGACACCAGAGCTCTCCCTCGACATGCACGCATCAGGGGAAGGCCATATAAGGATGTATCAAGAAGGCAATCATCTGCAAGCCAGGAAAAGAGACCTCACCAGAAACCAAATTGGCTAAAATATTGATCTTAAACTTCTAGTCTCCAGAACTGTGAGAAAATTAATTTCTGTAGGATAAACTAACCACTCCATGGTATTCTGTTATGGCAGCCCACACTGACTACATTAGCTAAACAATCTTCAAGGTCTTTTCCTTTCTTCCAGGACTTATTTTTCTGTTAGATGACTATATAATGGCATTCCAACTACGGGTCACCTAATGCTACCTCATCTGCCTAGTAAGCAGTTCTACCTCTGATAGAAGGATCAATGACTTAACACAGCCCAATGGGTGAAGTCAGGAAGACACCTGGTCTGCAAGCTGTGCACATGTTTTATCAACACTGACACAAGTAAAATACCTGGGTCATTGCAGTGACTTCCCTCTTTGGCTACTGTATAGACTGAAAAAACACAGGATGGGCCTACCACCAACATGCTGAGTTTTGCCCTGAGGTCACATGATTTTTTCATTCTTTACCTTGAATTACTATGATGCCAAGGACTTTAGATTTACAAGTAAAATTACAGGTTTTAAAATCAGACCCTGGGGCTTCCCTGGTGGTGCAGTGGTTGAGAGTCCACCTGCCGATGCAGGGGACACGGGTTCGTGCCGCTGGGCCCGTGAGCCATGGCCGCTGAGTCTGTGCGTCCGGAGCCTGTGCTCCGCAACAGGAGAGGCCACAACAGTGAGAGGGCCGCATACCGCAAAAAAAAAAAAAAAAAAGTCATACCCTGTACCACTAGCAGGCTGGATAACTTCAAGAAAGTAAATTAATCTCTCTTAGCCTTATTTTGCTCATCAGGAAAACCCTGGTTACAATAACTGGAATATATTAATATAACCAAATATGTAATGTAATAATAGTAGAATATTATTCTATTATAAGAAAAAATATAATAACTCATAGAGTCAAAAGAAGTTCTAATTCCAATAATAACAGAGTAGCTTGTATTGCACTAACCCAGTTACAGATGATGATAACTGTAAATGAAATGTTTTAAGGTACTGAGAGTGATCAAAAGCAGGCAGAAATTGGAGTGTACTCTATCCATGAAAGAAGAAAACAACATGGGACAAGTTCCATATTCATTTAGCTTTTTTCCTGAGGGCATTCTCTGGTCTACACGGTCCAGACGGGTTAATAGTCAAGCAGAACACTGCAGTCTCATTGGCTAAAGGTGTCTGAAGATTTCAGTGATACCAGAATGGCTACAAATTGATGGAGAAAATCCAGGAAAGCAAGAACTTATGTAAGAGGAAGCACCAAAACCTGAATATAAACACCTCTCAAATCTTTGGCCAGCTCCAGAATAGGACTTGTGAGGAACTCAAGCAGAAATCAACAGTGGAAGGCAATATGCCTAGAGTGATATTTCAGCTTCTGCTCACTTCAGAGGAGACAGAACTTGCAGGTTTAACCATGCCATGTTAGAAATGCTTGATAAATGACTTGGGCTTTCCATGAATGCTCCAGAAAACCTGTAACACAGGGTAAAGGTAATTTCTCAGGATTAAGGGATTCTCTCCAGGATTAGGAGCAAACCAGAAACATACATACCCTACAAATGTATAAAATCAACCTCTCACATCCGAAAAAGAATATATATATATATATGTGTGTGTATACATATATATGTGTGTGTGTGTGTGTGTGTGTGTGTATGAACAGAATCACTGTGCTGTACACCTGAAACTAACACAACATTGTAAAATAACTATACTTCAATAAAAAAAATTTTTTTAATCGCTCACAAGTTTAACATGATCATTCAGTAACTTAACTGCCTGGTAAAACAAATCCTGATAAAGGAAAATATTTTAAATATAGAATATACAATGTATCATCCACAATATCCAACTTTATTATATGTGAGAAGAAAGAGGAAAATGTGACCCATAGTCAAGGGAAAAGGCAAGCAATAGAAATAGACCCCCAGCATATCCCTGATGCAATTATCAGACCAGGACTTTAATGTAAATAGTAGAAATAGGTTACAAAACTTAAAGGGAAATAATGGTGTTAATGAACAATGAGAGGGGATTCTCAAAAGAAAAATTTTAATTACAAAAAAGAACCAAGTGATAATTCTAGCACTGACAATATTAGATATGAAATATTCATTTAATGGAATTAACAGCAGAATGGAAACCAAAGGCAAAGGGGTTAGTGAAGTTGAAAGGAGATCAATAGAAATTATCCAACTTTAAGAACAGAGAGAAAACGACTGGGAAGAATAACAACAGAGTCTCAATGACCTGTGGGAAAACATCTAGCAGCCTAACATGTATAATTAGAGACTCATAAGGAGATAAAAGAAAAACGAAGAAAACATATTTGAAGAGATACTGGCTGAAAACTTCTCAAATACTATGAAAAAAAGATCAAATCAGAGATGAAAAAAATTACTACAAGTCCCAAGCAGGATCAATATAAAGAAAACCACATGTCAGAATCAAACTGATAAAAGTGAAAGATAAAAAGAAAAATCTTAAAAGTAACCAGACACAAAAGGCACACTACATAAAGGAGATAAAAATATCATGATGGCTGATTTTTCGTCAGAGGTTAGATACACCAGAAGCCAATGGAATGACATCTTTAAAGTTCTGAGGAAAGTAAAATTGTCAATCTATAAATCCATATCCAGTGAAAATATCCTTTAAAACTAAAGATAAATTTTTTTAAATTTCAGATAAATAAATGTTTGGGGAATTAATTGTTAGTAGATCTGTGCATAGAAATGGCAAAGGAAGTTTTTCAGGGTGAAGATAGATAACACTGAATGAAACCTTAGATTTCTAGAAATACAGAATCCCCAAAATGGTAAATACATGGATAAAAAATGAAATCTAGATGTTTATCTTCTAATTTATTTAAAAGATAATTGATGAATCATGGATTAAATTTTTAAACTATAATATAGAAAAAAATTCTTTGCAACTTGAGCTAGGAAAAGATTTCTTAGCTACAACATGAAAAGCATGGTTTATACAAGAAAAAAAATGATAAATTAGATTTCATCAAAATTCAAAACTTCTGCCCTGCAAAGGACACTGTTAAGAGAATGAAAAGACAAGCCACAGGCTAGAGCAATTATTTGCAAAACACATATCTGACAGAGGACTTGTATCCAGAATACATAAAGAGCCTTCAAACCTCAATAAAAGTGAACGAGCCATTTTTTTTTAATTGGACAAATGATTTAAATAGGTGTTTTGACAAAGACATATGGATGGCAACTAAGCACATGAAAAGAGGCTCAACATCATTAGCCATTAGAAAAAATGCAAATTAAAACTACAATACAATTCTACTACGCATCTATTAGCATGACATTCCTACCCCCCCCCCACCCCCGCCATAAAAAGGAAAAAAGAAAAAGACTACCCACAACAGAGAACAACTACAATTCTCAGAGGTTTCTGGTAGGAGTGCAAAATGGTACAACCATTTTGCAGCAGAATTTGTCAGTTTTTTATAAAGCTAAGCATACACTTATCATACGCATATACTTACTATATGACTCCAGCAATTCACTTAGATATTTACCCCAGAGAAATGAAAATTTATGTAGACACAAAACCTCTACAAGAATCTTTATAGCAGCTCTTCATTCACAATAAGAAAAACTCCTGATAGATGCAACAATATGGATGACTCTCAAAGGTATTTTGCTAAGTGAGAAAAGTGGTCTCAAAAATTAAATATGTTACTCCATTTATACGACGTTCTGGAAAAGGCAAAACTATAAGGAGAGAGAATACATCAGTGATTGCCAGGGCTGGAGTAAGAAGAAGGTTTGGCTGTAATAGGGCAGCACAAGGAAAGTTTTTCAGGTGATGGAACTATTTGATACCCTGATAGTGGGGTAGTTACACAAATCTACACACAGTTAAAACTCACAGAGTTAGGGGCTTCCCTGGTGGCGCAGTGGTTAAGAATCCGCCTGCCAGTGCAGAGGACACGGGTTCGTGCCGCTGTGCGGGAAGATCCCACATGCCGCGGAGCGGCTAGGCCGGTGAGCCACAACTACTGAGCTTGCGCGTCTGGAGCCTGTGCTCTGCAACGTTAGAGGCTGTGACAGTGAGAGGCCCGCGCACTGCGATGAAGAGTGGTCCCCGCTCACAGCAACTGGAGAAAGCCCACGCACAGAAACGAAGACCCAACGCAGCCAAAAATAAATAAATAAATAAATAAGTTTATAAAAAAAAAAAACTCACAGTTATACACCAGTAAAAAGTCAATTTTACTATATGTAAAGTTAAAACATAATTTTTTTAAAAAAGGAAAAACACACTTATATACCACTGCCTACCTACTAGAATGGCTAAAATTAAAAATATCAACAACACCAAATATTGGCAAAGATGTGGACCAGCCGGAACTCTCATGTATTGTTGGGTGGGAATATAAAATGGTCCAACCACATTGGCAAACTGTTTGGCAATTTCTTAGAAAGTTAAATATATCCCTACCTCATGACCCAGCAGAAAAGAAAACCCATATCAATCAAAAGACTTATACAAAAAAATGTTCAACTTTATTTGTAACACCCCCAAACTGGAAACAACTATCAACAGGTGAATAGTTTTTAAAAAATACGGTTACATTCATACAATAGAATATACTACTTGGAAATAAGAAACAAGCTAGTAAAACCTACAATAATATGGATGAATCTCAAAAACATGCTGATTTAAGGAAGGCAGTCTCAAATTCTATCATACTGTACAATTTCACATATGTTTAGTCTTTGAATAGGCAAAACGAATATATGATATCAGAGAGCAAAGCAGAGATTTCCTCTGAGGGGAATGGAGATCGACTAGCGTGGGGCACACAGGAACTTACTGGGGTGATGCAAATGTCCTCTCTCTGTATCTTGATTGGGATCATGGTTAACTGGAGATTAGATAGATAGCTAGATAGATAGATAGACAGATAAAAACTTATCAAATTGTACACATAAGACTTGGGGATTTCACTATATGTACCTTTTATTTACATAAAAATACAAAATAATACACGTAGAGCACCCAGCCCCAGTGCCTTGGACATTCAGTGAATGCTAACTACTTTGTTGGCGTTCTTTCTCTATCCCTGCCACATTCACAGCTGAGAACTGGGAACTCCTGAGGATGGCCACATGATCTCTTGACATTTGCATTCACATTCAGTGTCTAGCATAGCGCTGACACTCCAAATGATATTTGCTGAATGAAAGGATGGATTCAATTCAGGCAATTATAAGCGAAGGTTTTCCATCCAAACCTCCCACTCAGTGCATAAACACTCACCCCTCTTAGCCTTCTTGCATGAAGTCATGTAATCTGGGTTTTACTTTTACCATGGCAGGGCAAGCATCATTTCATAAAGCAAACTAGTATTTCATTGTTGTCCAGCTTATGTTGAGCAAAAAAAAAAAAAAAAATCCCTTTCGCTAATATTGACCTGTAGGCCTACCAGGGACCTGGCCATGCAATTATAGCCTCTCTTCCTTACGGCAGGGGTGCCATTGGTCCCTGTGGACCAGGGAACAGGGCTAGGACTAGTGTGAGGTACCGTATGTGCCTCAGGTGCAACATTTAAGGAGGAGCCCAAAACTCAGTAATCAAGATAAATAATATTTGAACACAATATTTTAAGAAATCAAACAAACAAACGACAGCGCACAGAACAAACCACAGCCCATCAGGGCAAACCTCGAAAAGCTTAATGAAGATTTTCTCTTAGGGCTAAACCAAAGGATTACATTTCAAGCTTCACCAAACCGTAGCCTATTTTTTAAGGGATATTTTTGTTTGTTCTTTAACAACCCAGAAGCTAAGGCCTCCTACGCAGGAATAACAAACGAATCCACCTCCCAGTGTGCCCTGAAGGCTGCTTTGCCATCAAGCAAACTTGTAGTCAGTCTCTGAGCAATAAAGTAGCCTCAGGAACTACAGTTTACTGTTTTTGGAAAGTGACAAACAGACCTCCTGGAGCAAAGACGTACTTAACCAGCTGTGATCTTACCTGGCCATTTCAGGAGAAGCAAGGTGAAGAGAGGTTAATGTCAAGCTGCACTTGATGCTTCACTGCTCTCCCTGTCCTTTCATTTTCCTCTTCTCTCATTTGTAAGCATCAAAAGCTCAGCTCTCCTCAGAGCTACCATTTCCTCAGTACCTGCCAAGCGCTGGGGATGGTGCTTGGTCCTTGTTATAGGTATTTCTTAATCATCACAACGACCTCACAAAGGAAGTATTATTAGTTATTTCTATCTCTCTGAGACTCAGAGATATGGAGTATCTAGCCCAAGGTTACACAGCTAACTTTGGTGGCAGGACTAGTTGTCGAATCTGCATTTCTCTGAGGTCTTTTCAACATGCTCCACACAATGGCCTTGGACCTAGTTCCTGCGGCCGTATTTCTCCAACTTCATCTAATCGTTATCGCCTTGATTTTTGTCCTATCTGTGTACTATTACCATCATCTGCACTATGATGTGCATAAGATTTTTTAATAAATCAACTCATGTTTATTTAAATAAATTTTGAAAAGAACTTATTTTTAAAAGTGTTAGATCATTAGGTGAATTGAAAATGAATATGATTTGTCATGTGTGCAAATACACACAATGAAAACAAAACAGTGTTAACAAATTCTGGCCAGGCACTCTTGCCTACCACAAAGCACTCTTGCCTTGTTCACATGCTGTGAGCCTGAGGCCTGCACACTCTCCTAAATAAGGGAAATTGGCAAGTGCTAGACAGGCGGTAACGTCAGATTCGAATCCAACAGAGACTTTCCCTTGAATGCAATCAGAAGAGTTTTAAGGGAATTAAAGAGAATTACCTTCTCAGAGTTTGAATCAATGTTACTTAATTTCGTGTCTCGAAGACACCAAAGTTCACTTTGAGTACCACCCATGGCTGCGGTGCCTCACACTCTCAAAAGTACTACAGAATTACTTAGAAGGTCATCTCAGTCACCATGATGAAAGGCCTTAGGGTGACAGGAAGTTGGGAGACCTATATTGTTGCCCAGTCTCTACCATAGGCCAGAAATGGGATCTGAGGCAAATTATGTCAACTTTCTGAACCTCAGTTCCCCTACCCAAAAGGAAGAGAGCTATTCATTCTTTTATTTTACAATCCCTTCCAGAACTAAAATTCTCTAACTTTAGTTTCATCTTCCCTGTTTATATTGTTTTCCCAAAATCCTGTTACTTAAATTTTACTTTTGTGAATTAAAGCTCTATTGTCCCTGTGTTAACTTAACAATGGGAAGATTTGAAAACCTTAATGGTTATCAGTCTGTCACAATGCTTTAGATTTTTACTTAGGTAGAAGGTCCATCAGTTTAAATTCACTATTTGATTCAAGTGTGACACCAAAAAACTATCCAGAGCCAGACAGATGAATTCTAGAACTGGTTCTGTGCCTTACACGCTGTGGGTCCTTAGGCAAGTATCTTAACCTCTCTGACCCTGTGCCTGTATTCATAAACCTGGTTAAACAATTCTTATCCGCTCCCATTTTACAGAGCTGTTGTGGGAACAAAGTGATCTCACTGATGAGAAAACACCTGGAAAAAACCACCCAAGTTTCATGTGTCACAGGATTGTTCTTACTGTCAAATGAAATGAGAGATGCGAGGGCACTTTGATAGTCTTATATAAATTGTCAGTTGACCTTGTACAAGTCAGTTAGTCTCTCCTGGCCTATTTTCTCATTTAAATGATAAGCCCACTTAGGCCCCTTTTACCACTGAAATGTGATGATTCAAGGATTGATTTATTGTCATGTATGATTACTGTTCCCTCACAACCTATCTGCCAGGATCACAGAAAAATAGATGATAAAGAAGGACCAGAGCCTAAAACAAAAGGAGCACAGGATTAGAGGCAAAAGTTCGGGGTTTATGCTTCAGCTTTGCCATGCCCCAGGTCTGTGGCCTTAGGCAAGTTCCTTCCCCTTAGAGAGTCTCCACATCCTCATGAGTGAAAAGAAAAGTTGGGTTAAATTAATGTAAAGCAGTCCTTTGTTACTTATGCCTCTCTAGTGTCTACGCCTCCCTTTTTGGTAATGACTCCCCAGTATTCCTCTGGGGAGCCAGCCCTACCTACTCATCCAGGAGGTTCATGTGGCACTGAACTTATTCCCTGGAGCTCCATGATCCCTGGAACAAATGATCAAGGCCTGGCCAAGGCTGGTTCCATTTTCCTGGCCATGGTGATTGACTCAGGGATGAGCACTGACCCAAAATGGTCCAAGGAAACCATATCCCTGGCTCTGCTGGAACTATTAGGAAGGAGAAGATTTTCTCCTAACAGGATTACTGGCTATAGAGATGATACAGTCTTCCTGGTGGGCATCTGTCTCCCACGTGGGAAGAGGCTTCCTGAGAATAAAACCGACTCAGAGAAAAGCAAAGAGTGATGGAGATCCCTGATGACAACATCTGGGCTCCTGGATCCAGCCCTGTCTGAGGTCATATACCCAGAGTTACCTAAACCCACAAATTGTCTTTTCAGCTAAAGCGAGCTCAAGCTGGGTTTCTGTCACATGCAACTGAAGCGTTCTGATGGATACAAAGAAGTTTTCAAATTTGCCATGTAGAGTCCCTAGGGGTGCCGTGATGGCCACTGAAGCAAGGCTAGGGCAGCCCAAACTAACTGGCAGGGATATTAGGCCCATGGGCCCCATTTAAACAGAGAAACTTCTCCTTTATTAATTTTATGTACTGGGATGCATGTGGCATTTGCTTTGAGGACAGGCTCCAAGGATACTAGACCTCATGGTTTCCTTGAGATCTCTCTTCCTAGAACCCAAACTAAGAAACTTTGAGGGGCAGGGGTTCTTGATCTTAACCCCTCTGAGGGTAAGAGACAAAATTCAAAGGCCTAAAAATGGGGGGTGCAGTGTCGACAACTGAGGAGCCTTTTCCTTGTTAAAAAAAAAAAAAAAAGCACAGCTCAACCCAGATGATGGCTGCCATGTAAGCCCAAGAGTGCCAAACATTTTAATTTTTTAAAAGAAGCCAGATCCCCGGATTTTTAGGTGGAAACTTCTGATTTTGTCTTTGAGAAACTAACTTAATAAAAATTTAAATTGCCTTTAAGCCAAGCAAGATACATCTGCAAATTAAATTCAAAATATAAACGACTGTATCTCTTCCTTACTACAAGCAGGGACACTTTTCAGTGGGTCTCTGAGTTCCATGACATCATGTGACAAACTTAATGTGAATGTGTATGTATGTGTTTTCCTGGGAAAAGGTCCAGAGTTTTTAATTAGATCCTTCTAAGGATTTCCATAACCCAGAAAAGGTGAAAAATATTTGATCAGGAGAAGATTATCCCAGAAATGTTACCAACTGCATGAACATGTCCATGCACGTGAGTGTAAGCATGTGTGAGTGTGTATTTTGATGGGACATTGTCTCTCCAATATTCTTTTCTTTCAGGGCTAAAAGGTCAATTCCTCCTCTCTTGTTTCCCTCACTCTCCCCCCATCGAGAAAGAACATTATATTACCATCGATATTTACTGTGCTCAGCCAGGAGAGAAAGCAACCGTTCACGGGCCATTAATCCAGCTTTAACCCTCGGCAGAATTTACTTCTGCCCACCCTGGGACAAGGCAGGTCACGGAGAAGCATACTTGTTCTTGTCTGAGGTAGGGGCAGGGCCTTTACAGGACTGGTACACAGCATTTGGCTTGAGGGAGTTGGTCCTATTTGCTCTTTTTCACCACGAGCAACTGATACCAGAAGAGACTCATTTGTTGGCTCACTCTTTTGCTCATTCATTCATTCATTTATCAAATAAGCACACTGAGGACCTCCTATAGACAGAATTGTGTTGGGGCCCAGGAATACAGAGATTCTGTCCCTACCCTAGAATTCATAGGTAAGTTTAGAATGGATGGATGGATGGATAAATGGAAGGGAGGGAGGGAGGGAGGGAGGGAGGGAGGGAGGGAGGAGGGAAGGAAGGAAGGAAGGAAGGAAGGAAGGAAGGAAGGAAGGAAGGAAGTTAAGAAGGAAGGAAGGAAAGAAGGAAGGAAGGAAAGAAGGAAGGAAGGAAGGGGGAGGGAGGGAGGGAAAAAGAAAGAAGACAGACCTCTAGATACATGTTTTTTTTCCTTTATCTTTACAGGGGGAATTGTCAGATTCAAATAAAATCATGCCTGAGATGTTTTTCATGCAAATAGTATAATAATAAGTTTCATACATGTGAAGAGATGCCTAATATGAGACCCTAACTAACTAAAATCAAAGCGTCCTGCAGTTCATGAAGCACAGAGGAGAAATCTCTATTAGCACAGGTAACCCAGGGGCAAAGAAAAGACCTATACTTTACAGATGAATAAACCCAAACTCCATGTCAAGCTCTTCTTTTTGCTAAAAGGCTGAGGCTAGAGTAGGGCTGTTATCCAGTCTCCTGAAGGTCATTTTCATTAAATACTCATTGTGTCTCTTAAGGGGACTTGGGGGTGCTATTGTTACTTTGGGTGAGACCTTTGTTGGTGTGTAGGGCAGGATTGTTCTGTTTAATATAGGAGAAATGGCATCCCTGTCTACTAAATGTCAGCAGTGGTGGCAGGGTGGCAGGGGAGGGATAGACTGGGAGTTTGGGATTGACACGTACACACTGTTATATTTAGAAAAGATAGCTAACAAGGACCTACAGTATAGCACAGGGAACTCTGCTCAGTGTTCTGTAATAACCTAAATGCAAAAAGAATTTGAAAAAGAATATATTTATATACACACACACACACATATGTATAACCGAATCACTTTGCTGTACACCTGAAACTAACACAACATTGTTAATCAACTATATTCTAGTATAAAATAAAAATTAGAAAGAAAAGAACCCCTGTTAGAAAAAGGGTTATAAGAAGGGCCTATGGTCATTTCAAGATTTTCATTACAAGGCCCCTACCCACAGGAACAACCTTATCCCAACACACCCTATTTCCCACCCTACCCTTACTCACTCTACAAATACTCCCTGGTGAGCCCCATGTGCCAGACACTACTCTAAGAGCTGAAGACATAGCAGTGAACAAGACAGACAAGATCCCAGCCCTGTGGATATTATAATCAAGTCAGGAAAGGCAGCCTAAAATAAAGTGAACTAATAAACATATTCTTTCAGGTAGTGCCACGTATAAAGAGAAAAAATAAGAGAAGTAAAAGAGTGAGTTACCAGCTGAGGAAGGGGAGACAATTGTCATTGATGTGGGTGTCAGAGGAGGCCTCTCTAAGGAGGTGGCATCTGAGTCAGGGAAGTGGCCATGCAAAGAACTGAGGAAGAGAGTCCTAAGAGAGGGAAGCGCTAACACAAAAGACCTGAAGCAAGAGCGGCGTGGTACGTCTGGGGACTGGCAGGAAGGACAGTGTGTCTAGAACAGGGTAATAAACAAGGCAGAAGTAAAGGAGAGGAGGTCATAAATGTTGGCAGGGGCCCAATCATGGAGGGCCTCATGGTTTCCCAGGCACTAGCTCTTCCAATCTCCCTGGAATGCCCTTCCCAGTTTCTATAATTTCCTCCAGAAAGCTTCCCTTGGTCTCCCTAGGTTACAACCAACTATAGCCTTCTTTCTTGCTTCTACTATACTTTATATATATTGTGCTTGATGGCTAAGGGAATTGGTTCTGGAGCCAAACCACCCACTGTCACTAGCTCTGTATCCTTGGGCAAGTTACCTAACTTCTCTAGGCTTTGGTTTCCTCCTCTCCAGAACTGGGGAAAATACTAGTACCCTTGGGTACTACTGGGTTAGGATGAGGATTAGGTGAGTTAGTATGAGTGCTTAGAATAGGGCCTTACACATAGTAAGTGTTCTTATTTCGTCTTCATAGCAACTCAGTGAGCTGGCAGAGAAAGAGTTGCTTGTCCCACTTCATGGATAGGAAAGTTGAGTCCCAGAGATGTGAATGACCCACTCTTCACGGTGAATGACTGAGCCCAGAGGGCTCTCACCGTACATTGACTACATCTATGCCTGGATATCCTCACTGGCAACAAAATCAATAATGGGACTTCTTCTGTTTGTAAAGGGCTCTATGTTTATGAAATACTTTTAAATCAATATTTATTGGAGCTTTACCACATTCCACTGAGGTGGTCAAAGTTGGCTCTTTCCATTTTCCAGAAGAGGGGATCGGCATCCAGAAAGCTTACACCTCCCATATAGTTGGCATTAGTGCTACAACTAAAGCCCAGGCTTCCTGGCTCCCAGTCCAGGGCTCTCTCCATTCCAGCACGATCCCCCAGGCTGAGGGACAAGCGACCCAGGCATGTGTTCCTAGGGCAGGGTCTCAATTTGTTTGGACTCCTCTTCCCTAACTGTTTGGGCCTGTTTCCTCAGTACTCATAATCCATATTCATTAAAACAGAGAAAAAGTATTCATCGCCTAACAAATATCTGGGTGATGTTCAAAAATGGTCGGAACCTTGCTCCTGTGCCAATTCTATTCTAGGCACAGTCAGTGACTCACTGGTGACCTTGGACGAAAAATAGGTAACCTTTATTCCTCTGACGAGTTTCTGTTTCTCAGAACCCAGAGTCACAAGCAACACAGTTTCTGACAAGATTTCCCCATTGCCCAAAGTCTGAACGAGCCCTCCAGAGATCACAGATCTGGCCCTCTACCATCTGACAGATTTTGACAAACCAATTTCAGGCTGAAGCCACCAGCTGGAAGGATCACCTGAGACTGATAAGTACGTTGAGTTAACATTTCAGTGGCTTTCCCAAGATCTCTTAGCCAATGAGGAGCTGGGGTGTGACCAGGACACACCTCGTGATTCTCAATGCAATGCTGATGGCAAACTCAGTGTCTTTGCTAGGTATGCCTAGAAGGAAGTATACAGAATCTTCTGGATCTTCCATATACCAAGGGATCCCATGCCACAGAACCCTCTACTGGTCCAGTGGGAAAAAGGGTCAAATGGGCTTGACTTGTCTTTTTCTCAGTACGTGAAGAAACTACTCCAGAATGAAATACTGTAGGCAGGCAGAACATTCAACCAACACTGACTGAGTGTCTATTGAATCAAGTATGGTGTTAGGTGACAGGCAAATGGCTTTGAACAAGTGAGTGCCTGCCCTCTTGGAGCTTACAGTCTAGTGGAAGAGGCAGACATCAACCAGACAATCACACAAATGAGAATTGAAATATAATTGGGCTAGATGCTGTGAAGCACAGGAGTGAAGAGAGCCTATAACAGGGGACCTAAGTCTGGAGGATCAAGGATGGCTTCCTTGAGGAAGTAATGTTTAAGCTGAGCCCTGAAAGGTAAGATGGAAGGAAAGAGCTTTCTAGGCAGAGGGAGAAACACATCCAAGGACTCTGAAGCATGAAGAAGCGTGGAACACCTGAGAAACTGAAAACAGATCATCTCTATGGATGGAGAAGAGTGGAGGTGTAAGGAGGGGTGATTGACAGGCAGAGCACAGAGTTTGCAAGACTCAGTAGGTAACAGTAAAAAAAAAATTGGCCCTACTCTTGACTATGTCTTCCCATCAGGTTGCCCACCCCATGTGGAAACATCTGGAGGAAACAGGGCCTGAGCCCACCTCAAATGCACTCCATGGAGAGCGATTCAGAAGGCACTAGAACTCATGTGCTTGAGGAATACAGAACAAGAAATTTCTAAGTACCCCTTCGTTATCTTTTCTAAAGCCAGAGAAAACAAAGTATTCAGTGCAATGGCTTGACCTATTAAGAGCCTTCATTCACAACCAACTCGGTGATGCAAAGCCCAAATGCTCCACAATCCACAAAGCCAAAGAGACAAGTGGCTCTTTGTTGATACTTTTTGCTATCATTTCCTGATCCCTAAGACACAGAGACATTTTACTTCTATTTGACTTTTAATGATAATTACAGAAGATCAGATTGGAAAGACTCTTAGAAGACTGATGATAATAATTTCACAGACCAGCGTTTTATAGATATACATATAGATATACACGTATATATACACATCTATACATACACACTCACATATACATATATGCTTTCTCTTAGTGAGGGTCTGATCTAGTGTTCCCAGTAATTTCTTTCGTTAAATAAGGACATTTTAAAAACAAAACCAAACATGTTCCACCTATGTGTTACTATCACTTAATTTAAAGGGAGGTGCATTCTGACCAAAAATTTTAGGAGAGAAAGGAGATAAACTCGAATTAAGGGTAGTCTTTCCTCAGAAAGAAGAAATGATAAATTTATACCAACAGTTTCACCACGAGCAGGCAGGCAGCCCAATGCTGGAAACCACTGCCCTCGAGCTCTACTGTCCAATACTGTAGTCACTGACTACTCGCGGCTGATGAGTACTTGACATATGGTGAGTTGAAATTAAGACACGAGGTCTCAAAGATTCAGTAAGAAAACTGTAAAATATCTCATTAACATTCCTACAGTGATTGCATGTTGAAGCCATATTTTGGATATACGGGTGACACAAATTATTAAAAATTATTTTCACTTGTTGATTTTTACTTTTTTTAATGTAGCCATTAGGAAATTTACAATTACCTATGAGACGTATGGTGTATTTCTATCAGACAGTGCTGGCCTAGAGCAACTCTTCCTTTATACAGGTGGAGGAATTCAAAGAGAGCGTCTTTGTACAAAGTAAACAGCAAAACAACAACAACAATGCGGACAGTGGGATAGGGATATGGTTGAAAGGGCATCACGTGGAAATTAGGAGACCAGGGCTCTGGTTGTGCCCTGCCCCCCACATCTACTGCGTGAGCTGAGGGAAGTGGCTCTCCCTCTCTGGGCTTCAGTCTCTTCACCTCTAAGATGAGGGAAGTGGGTGGGGTAGAATCTGAGGTCTCTGCCACTCTGACCCTCTCCCCCTTCCGCCTCTGGGCAGGCCATCATTCAGACTGCCCAGGATTGGAGGCTAATTTTCCAGCTTCACAAGAATCCCCAGAGAAGAAGCCCTGGAGAACCCTGTGGCTGACACATGTCAGAGTGTCACAATATTGATGATGTTCTCTGAGAACACAGAGGCCACCCGCCTCCAGAGCTGAATGTGTATACGTGTAATATGAGCTATCGCCGGGGCAAAGCTATCAGTCTTCTTCCTCAGCACCGAGCTCTCCTTTGACAGCAGAGGCTAAGGAGTTGAGGAAGAAGGAAGAAGGAAAATATTTAGTGAGCGTTTACTCTGTACCCAAGACTGAGCAAAGTTCTTTGTTATTGGTTGAATTATGCACCCATCAAAAAAGATATATTGAAGCCCTAACTCTCAGTACCTCAGAACGTGAGCTTATTTGGAAATAGGGTCTTTACAGAGATAATCCAGTTAAAAATGAGTAGTTAGAATGATCCATAATCCAGTATCACTGGTGTCCTTATAAAAGGGGGAATTCAGACACAGAGACAGACACACACCTGGAGGGAAGATGATGTAAAGACACCCAGGGAGAAGACAGCTTTGTGACTAGAGTAATGCGTCAACAAGCCAAGGAACATCAAAGATCGCTGGCAACACTGGGAGTTAGAAGAGGCAAGAAGAGATTCTCCCCTAGAGCCATCAGAAAGAGCATGGCTCTGCGGACACTTTGATTTTGGACTTCTAGCCTCCGGAACTGTGAGACAATAAATTTCTCTTGTTTCAAGCTACTCAGTTTGTGGTCCTTTGTTAAAACAACCCTAGGCAATTGATACATACTTTAAATCCATTACCACATTAAATCCTCCCAACAACCCTATGTGGTGGGTACTACTGTTATTGTGTACTTTGCTGGTAGGTAAAAGAGGGTAAGTAATTTGCCCAGATAATAGAGTTAGTGGGGGAGGGAAGCCACAATTGAACCTAGTCATCCTGACTTTTAGCTACTCTACTGTCTCCAGTAGATTGGAAAGAACATGGAATAAGAGGACCTAGACCAGCACTAGATCTTCACTGTGTGGTCCTGAGAAAGTCAAGTCACTTCTTGGGCTAAAAGAAATGATACCATGGGTTCTAACTAGGATCATCATTATAAGACCTGACATGAATTAGTGAAATAAAAATCTAGAGATGTTGATGGATTAAATGTGATAAGTGACAAGGAGGATGAAAAGTCAGACAGTTCTCTATTCTGACTAACCAGTAGATGATCACCGACCACCACAAAAACCACCACTGTCACCACTTCAGCCACTTAGGTCTCCTCTACCAGCACCGTGACCATGACTGCAGCTGCCACTCTTGCTACCAGTGCCTCAACCTTCTCATTACCCCCACATCATACATCACATTTACTGATGGCTTATTATGTGCCAGGTAGAGTTGTTATCCCCACGTTACAGACAAAGAAACTGAGGCTCAGGGAGGCTGAAAAAAACAGGTCACACAGCTAATAAAGGGAGGACTTTGAAAAGAAGGAATTCAAAGTTTCTTGCTATTCCTTACATCAGCTCCCTCATTACTCCTCTCTAGGGCTGAGGTCAATGATAGGGTATTCCATCCACAGAAAGGAGGAATGCTGATCTGCTCAATTCCAGGACACTGTATGGTGCTCCAGTCTCAGGGAGCAAGCTTTCAAAAAGATATTATGCTTCAATTTAGACCAGCGGGCTCTTTCCCTTTCAATCTCATTCCATACAGCTAGAGTCTGGCTAAACCTCTTTTCCCAAGAGCCTGGAGAAAGACACGTCTACTGGAGACTGCTCTTCTACGAGAAAGTCCAGCCGTGTTTTTTTTTTCAGTCGCTGTCTCTAGAGCATCTAGGACCTAGCTTGTAAAAGCTTAGGGCAAGTGAGTTCAAATTTCTACACACCTGTATGTAGCTTGTCGTATGAGACGAGGGATTCAGCTTGGGTACTGGGGTATAAATAGAATAGATCTTTCAACCTACCTTGTTTCAAGGCCACTCAAATTCATCAAATGGAGACATGAATCCTCCATAAGGCAAACTTGATTCACTTTCAGTTCTATATCAGGTGTGGGGTCCAAAACCATAGCTAATAATCAGATTATTCCCGTTGTTTTGCGTAAGTCTCCTCTGAGGATCTTGTGGGGACTAGTGGCTGATTGAAGACAGGTTTCTCCTTCTCCCACATAAGCAAGCGTCACCATATTATTATCTTAGTCTCACTATAACCTCTAATAGTTGTATTATGCATGGACACAGGAAATGTAGTAAAACAAGCAATTCTGGTGATGGGTTATGATGGGAGTGGAGGCCAAGTTTAATTCTGAGATGCCAGTGGACATCTATTGGGCAACTGAATAAAGAGAAGCTCAGAAAGAATTCTAGGCTGGAAATATAGATTTGGCCATGAGTATATATAGACAGTGACTGATGTCATATAAGATGATGCAGTTTCTTAGGGACAACATATATCATGAGAAGGCAAAAGCTATAAGAACATAATCCTGGGGAACAGCTTCCTACCTTTCTAAGACTCACTTTTCTTGTCCATAAAATGAGGAGTGAAAATAGTTCCCCTCACATAAGGTGTCTGGGAGGATTGAATAAGCTAATACATGTAGACAATCTGTAGTGTCTGATTTATAAAATGGGCTAAATAAATGACAATTGTTAATTTTGTCATTATTCTACGGAGATGGCAGGGAATGAGCTAGGGGTAGAAGTTAACAAGAAGTGCAGATAGCCAGAGAAGTCACCATTTGATGACCTCTATTTTCCCTGTGAAGGAGATGGATAAGCTACCTTTCAACAGTGAAGGCAGGGTGGTAGGACTGGAGGCTTGGAGACAGTGATGATGATTGGTAAAAACTTATCTGTGCAATGAGGCCCTAGGGACAGGGAGAAGCGTGTGGGCAGCATGAGACAGGAATCTGAAATGGGGCCTGAATTTGCAGAACAAGAAAAATCACAATTGTGCTGTGGGATTTTTCTCCTACATCCTCCACAGCCCTAATGGGATGAGCCAGGCATATGGATTAGCACAGTTGATTAGTTAAATAACAAGAAGGTTTGGGAGTTGAGGGCACAGGTGGGTAAACAGATGTGGTGGGTTGCTTTGCAGTCCACATTTCTGGAATAGATTATAAATACCCAAGTACACTCTACCAATGTTTTGACTTGGAACCCTGGGGGTCACTTCCTCCATTCCCAACCTATACTTAGCACTTCCTTGTCTCCACACATCCTGATTAATGTCCTTATTTCTTCCACATCTCACTGTGAAGGCCCTGAAGGTAGAATAGCACCCACTTCACACCCTGCACATTGTCAGTGTGTGGTACTTCTAGTAACGCACATTGGGTCAGAACATGTGCTCTGGTGCCAGGCTGCCTATGTTCAAATCCCAGCTCCATCACTTACCATCTGTGGGACCTTGGCTGAATGATTTAAGATTGCTAAGCCTCAATTTCCTCATCTATAAAATGGGGAATCCTACTTACTTAATAGAGAAGTTTTAAGGTTTAGATAAAATGCCACGCAAAATGCTTAGCCCAGCATTTGGCCATAACAAAGATTTCAACAAATGTTAGTGGTTGAAATAAATATGACGATTTTAAACCAGGGTGGAGCATGTTTGTTTGAGGTGTTGGATCCAATTAGTTCTAACCCAAAAGGGAATGTAGTAATGCAAAGTGCGTGGTGGAGTTGAGACAGGACATGAAAAAAACATGAGGGCTACTACAAGCTGGAGGCAGGTCTCCCCACTGAGCACCGCCTGAGGAAAGGCTGTTGGCCAGGGCCTCTGAGCTCATACATCTTCTCCAACATAATTGAGAAATATGTTCTTCATGCATTCCTAATTGGAGTAGAGTAGATGGCAGAGGCATTTGTTTAATGAAATATGTCCATTCGATTAAGCTGGGCCATTGGGGATTTAGGACTTCAATACAGTCTCATTGCTATCCTTCCTCTTTGGAGACCAGGGAAGTTTCAGAGATGGATTAAAGACTGGAGAGGGAACAGTGCTAGTGGAGGAGTCTAGAAACCCAGAGCTAATCTTCTGAGTTTCTGGCTTTATCTACATTTTAATCTGTGGCAAAGAATCATTGCATGGAGTGTCTTGCGTGAGGCCTGGGTGTGGGTGGAGCACAGAATCAATCAACCAACCTATTTGTGAGCCAAGCAGAATTAAATGATTGGGGTCCTCCACACAGAGGCTACAAGTTGCCTCCTCTGTGCCCTGCTTATGTTAGTCCTTCTGGTTGAGATAACTTTCTTGCCTATTTCCATCTGCTCAAGACTCTGCTTGTGTGTGTGTGTGTGTGTGTGTGTGTGTGTGTGCGCGTGTGTGTGCATGTGTGTGTGTGTGTGCGTGTGTGTGTGCATGTGTGTGTGTGTGTGTGTGCGTGTGTGTGTGTGTGTACGTGCACATGAGCATAACCTCCACCACTGAAGACTTCCCTACTTTCCCATCAGAAACAAAATACAAAAACCCTCAAGACATTTATCTGAAGCTCTTTAATGACACATTACTTTCTACTTTGAATTATTTCTGTTCATGTCTATACAAGACTTTCTTGAGAAATGCTGTTCTCCTTCCTCAAAGGTGAAGGTCACAGAGGGGGCTTACCCTTAACAGCTTTGGCCATTAAGCTCAACAGGTTCACAGAGAATGAAAAGACAAAGGATATAAGGGGAGAAAGCCCCAAATCCCCTCTCCTTGACTTTCTGTGCAACCTGTACCTCTACTTCCAACCAGGGAGGAGCAACAGTCCATCTGATTTGAAACAATTTCTTCCCTGGGCTTCTGGGATACCACACGCTCATCCTTTTGTTCCAGATGCACTTGCTGCTCTTTCTGAGTCTCCTTTGGTCAATCCTCCTTCTCTTCCATGTTTCTAAATGTTGCAGTACTCCAAGATTCTGTTATCAGACCTCTTTTTATCTCTCCCTACTCTCACTCCTTATGTGATCTCTTCCAGTACCACGACTTTAAATACTATCTAATGTTCTGAGACACCCAAATCTATAATTCCAGTCCTGACTACTCCCTTGTAATCCAGGCTTAAATATCTAACAACCTACTCTACATTCACATGAAGAAGCTGTAGACAAATAATAAATGCTGGAGAGGGTGTGAAGAAAAGGGAACCGTCTTACACTGTTAGTGGGAATGTAAATGGGTGCAACCACTATGGAAATCAGTATGGAGGTTCAAAGAACTAAAAATAGAATTACCATATGATCCAGCAATCCCACTCCTAGGCATATATTCAGAGAAAACGCTAATTAAAAAAGATACATGCACTGCAATGTTCATAGCAGCACTATTTACAATAGCCAAGACATAGAAACAACCTATATGTCCATCAACAGATGAATGGATAAAGAAGATGTGATATATATATATATAATAGAATACTACTCAGCCATAAAAAAGAATGAAATCATGCCATTTGCAGCAACATGGATGGACCTAGAAATTATCATACTAAGCAAAGTAAGTCAGAAAGAGAAAGACAAATACCATATGATATCACTTACATGCAGAATCTAAAATATGATGCAAATGAACATATCTATGAAATGGAAACAGACTCACAGACATAGAGAACAGATTCACAGACATAGAGAACACACTTGTGGTTGCCAAGGGGGAGGAGGGGGTTGGGAAGGGAAGGATTGGGAGTTTGGGGTTAGCAGATGCAAACTATTATATATAGGATGGATAAACAACAAAGTCCTACTATATAGCACAGGGAACTACATTCAATATCCTGTGATAAACCATAATGGAAAAGAAAATGGAAAACAACATATATATGTATAACTGAGTCACTTAGCTATACAGCAGAAATTAAACACAACATTGTGTACCAATTATACTTTAATAAAAGTTTTTTACAAAGAAGTTGTAGACATCTCAAATTTAACACGGCTAAAACAGAACTATAGATTTTGCTCCCCACCACATATAACTGTCCATCCATTTCTCAGGTCAATAATCTAGGAGTCATCCTTTGTTCTTCTCTTATCTTCATTCCCCTAAACCTATCCATTAGCAAGTTACATCAATTATAGCTCCAAAATGCATCCTGAATCCCACCATTTCTCATCATCTCCACTGCTAACAACCTGGCACAAATCACCATCATCTCTCGCCTTGGAAAATATCTCGCCACCCTTGCCCCCCTAGACTTTATCCTTCACATAGCAGCATAAATTAGTTCACATATACCCCCCCATTGGAATCTGTCTGAGCTTTCTATCACACTTAGAACAAAATTTTAAATCCCTTGAATGGCCATTTAAAGCCCTAAATATCTTTAAAATATCCAAGAGGCCAGGAAAGTCAGCACTGTTCATTTACAGGTGATTCAAGGCATGTCTAGAAACTCGTATTTGCCCAAAATGAAGTTAGGTTTGCTCCCCAAACACTTAAGATTTCCTCCAGTAAAATGGGTTAATGGTAAAACTCCTGCTTCTTGAGTTCTATTCTCTTTTTTTCTGCCCTTCTAAAATCTTCAGGCTGAGAGTACAGTGATCTATGTTCTAGCCATAATTGTGTCAACAATTTACCAAGTGACTTGAGATAAATCATTTCGAATCTCTGCACATGAGTTTCCTTATAATATCCGTCTTATCTCTCCTTACTCTGGTTTAGTGAAGATGAAGTACGCTAGAAGGTAAAACAGCACTTTCAAAGGTGAAAAGCACCATGTAAATATAATATATTTGAACTGGCTACCATTCTCTCTGATTTATATCAATCACTTCATCTATTGAAAGACACCTTTGTGATGACTGAAACTATTACTACTAACCAAAACTCATGTTCAAAAATACAAAATTTTTCATGCATAAAGCTGATATACTCTGTTAAAGGAAGAGGGTTTCTGATCTGCCTCAGAGACTGTTCTCCATTCACAAACAATTCTAATGAATGGGATTATACTGTTTCCCAAACCACAGCAGATTAGAAATAGAAATGAAAAGGCCTAGAGGAGCAGGAATACCCTGGTGGCACAGTGGTTAAGAATCCGTCTGCCAATGCAAGGGACACGGGTTCAAGCTCTGGTCTGGGAAGATCCCACATGCCGCGGAGCAACTAAGCCCGTGTGCCACAACTACTGAGCCTGCATGCCACGACTAATGAAGCCTGCGCACCTAGAGCCCGTGCTCAGAAACAAGAGAAGCCACTGCAATGAGACGTCCGTGCACTGCAACGAAGAGTAGCTCCTGCTCACTGCAACTAGAGAAAGCCTGTGGGCAGCAAAGAAGACCCAATGAAGCCAAAAAAAAAAAAAGAAGAAAAAAAAGGGCTAGAGGAGCAAACACACTGAGGATAGGAAGGATGACAGCTGACTAAAAGAGAACAAAATAGCAACATTATACAAGTAGATATAAGGACTCAAAAAAGTAAAGTCAGGGTACATTCAGAGTACAGGCATATAGTCCGTCCTACCCAATGAATCCTACAGAGCAAAAGATCAGTGATCACGAGAGGGCAGACAGGAGAAGCAAGAAGAACTACAATCCTGCAGCCTGTGGAACAAAAACCACATTCACAGAAAGATACACAAGATGAAAAGGCAGAGAGCTATGTACCAGATGAAGGAACAAGATAAAACACCAGAAAAACAACTAAATGAAGTGGAGATAGGCAACCTTCCAGAAAAAGAATTCAGAATAATGATAGTGAAGATGATCCAGGACTTCAGAAAAAGAATGGAGACAAAGACTGAGAAGATGCAAGAAATGTTTAACAAAGACCTAGAAGAATTAAAGAACAAACAAACAGAGATGAACAATACAATAACTGAAATGAAAACTACACTAGAAGGAATCAATAGCAGAATAACTGAGGCAGAAGAACGGATAAGTGACCTGGAAGACAAAATGGTGTAATTCACTATTGCGGAACAGAATAAAGAAAAAAGAATGAAAAGAAATGAAGACAGCCTAAGAGACCTCTGGGACAATATTAAACGCAACAACATTCGCATTATAGGGGTCCCAGAAGGAGACGAGAGAGAGAGAAGGGACCAGAGGAAATATTTGAAGAGATTATAGTCGAAAACTTCCCTAACATGGGAAAGGAAATAGCTATCCAAGTCCAGGAAGTGCAGAGAGCTCCATACAGGATAAACCCAAGGAGAAACACACCAGACACATAGTAATCAAATTGGCAAAAATTAAAGATAAAGAAGAATTATTCAAAGCAGCAAGGGAAAAACAAAAATAACATACAAGGGAACTCCCATAAGGTTAACAGCTGATTTCTCAGCAGAAACTCTACAGGCCAAAAGGGAGTGCCATGATATATTTAAAGTGATGAAAGGGAAGTGCCTAAAACCAAGATTACTCTATCCAGCAAGGATCTCATTCAGATTCGATGGAGAAAACAGAAGCTTTACAGACAAGCAAAAGCTAAGAGAATTCAACACCACCAAACCGGCTCTACAACAAATGCTAAAGGAACTCCTCTAAGTGGGAAACACAAGAGAAGAAAAGGACCTACAAAACCAAACCCAAAACAATTAAGAAAATGGTGATAGGAACATACAGACTGATAATTACCTTAAAGGTGAATGCATTAAATGCTCGAACCAAAAGACACAGGCTTGCTGAATGGATACAAAAACAAGACCCATATATATGCTGTCTACAAGAGACCCACTCCAGACCTAGGGACACATACAGACTGAAAGTGAGGGGATGGAAAAAGATATTCCATGCAAATGGAAAATAAAATAAAGCTGGAGTAGCAATACTCGTATCAGATAAAATAGACTTTAAAATAAAGAATGTTACAAGAGACAAGGAAGGACACTACATAATGATCAAGGGATCAATCCAAGAAGAAGATATAACAATTGTAAATATTTATGCACCCAACATAGGAGCACCTCGATACTTAAGGCAACTGCTAACAGCTATAAAAGCTATAAAAGCTATAAAAGAGGAAATCGACGGTAACACAATAATAGTGAGGGACTTTAACACCTCACTTCCACCAATGGACAGATCATCCAAAATGAAAATAAATAAGGAAACAGAAGCTTTAAATGACACACTAGACCGGATAGATTTAATTGATATTTATAGGACATTCCATCCAAAAACAGCAGATTACACTTTCTTCTCAAGTGCACATGGAACATTCTCCAGGATAGATCACATCTTGGGTCACAAATGAACCCTCAGTAAATTTAAGAAAACTGAAATCATATCAATCATCTTTTCTGATCACAACGCTATGAGATTAGAAATAAATTACAGGGAAAAAACGTTATGAGAAACAAACACATGGAGGCTAAACAATATGCTACTAAATAACCAAGAGATCACTGAAGAAATCAAAGAGGAAATCAAAAACTACCTACAGACAAATGACAATGAAAACACGACAATCCAAAACCTATGGGATGCAGCAAAAGCAGTTCTAAGAGGGACATTTATAGCTATACAACCCCATCTCAAGAAACAAGAAACATCTCAAACAAAATATCTAACCTTACACCTAAAGGAACTAGAAAAAAAAGAACAAACAAAACCCAAAGTTAGCAGAAGGAAAGGAATCATAAAGATCAGAGCAGAAGTAAATGAAGTAGAAACAAAGAAAACAATAGCAAAGATCAATAAAACTAAAAGCTGGTTCTTTGAGAAGATAAACAAAATTCATAAACCATTAGCCAAACTCATCAAGAAAAAGAGGGAGAGGACTCAAATAAATAAAATTAGAACCAAAAAACAAGAAGTTACAACAGACACCACAGAAATACAAAGCATCCTAAGAGACTACTACAAGCAACTCTACGCCAATAAAATGGACAACCTGGAAGAAATGGACAAATTCGTAGAAAGGTATAACCTTCCAACACTGAACCAGTATGAAATAGAAAATATGAACAGACAAATCTCAGCTAATGAAACTGAAACTGTGATTAAAAATCTTCCAACAAACAGAAGTCCAGGACCAGGTGGCTTCATAGGTGAATTCTATCAAACATTTAGAGAAG
This sequence comes from Phocoena phocoena, assembly GCF_963924675.1. NCBI lineage: Eukaryota > Metazoa > Chordata > Mammalia > Artiodactyla > Phocoenidae > Phocoena > Phocoena phocoena. Next base: position 128,948,607 of record NC_089221.1, on the reverse strand, counting down.
AGCTAACACACATCATTCTGAAACTCTTCCAAAAAATTGCAGAGGAAGGAACACTCCCAAACTCATTCTATGAGGCCACCATCACCCTGATACCAAAACCAGACAGAGATACTATAAAAAAAGAAAATTACAGGCCAATATCACTGATGAACATAGATGCAAAAATCCTCAAAACATACTAGCAAACAGAATCCAACAACACATTAAAAGGATCATACACCATGATCAAGTGGGATTTATGCCAGGGATGCAAGGATTCTTCAATATACGCAAATCAGTCAATGTGATACACCATATTAACAAACTGAAGGAGAAAAACCATATGACCATCTCAATAGATGCAGAAAAAGCTTTTGACAAAATTCAACAACAAGTTATGATAAAAAAAACTCTCCAGAAAGTGGGCATAGAGGGAACCTAACTCAACATAATAAAGGCCATATATGACAAACCCACAGCAAACATCGTTCTCAATGGTGAAAAACTGAAACCATTTCCTCTAAGATCAGGAACAAGAAAAGGATGTCCACTCTTGCCACTATTATTCAACATAGTTTTGGAAGTCCTAGCCACGGCAATCAGAAGGACAAAAAATAAAAGGAATACAAATTGGAAAAGAAGAAGTAAAACTGTCACTGTTTGCAGATGACATGATACTATACATAGAGAATCCTAAAGATGCCAGCAGAAAACTACTAGAGCTAATCAATGAATTTGGTAAAGTTGCAGGATACAAAAGTAATGCACAGAAATCTCTTGCATTCCTATACACTAATGATGAAAAATCTGAAAGAGAAATTAAGGAAACACTCCCATTTACCACTGCAACAAAAAGAATAAAATACCTAGGAATAAACCTACCTAGGGAGACAAAAGACCTGTATGCAGAAAACTGTAAGACACTGATGAAAGAAATTAAAAATGATACAAATAGATGGAGAGATATACCATATTCTTGGATTGGAAGAATCAATATTGTGAAAATGACTATACTACCCAAAGCAATCTACAGATTCAATGCAATCCCTATCAAATTACCAATGGCATTTTTTACAGAACTAGAATAAGAAATCTTAAAATTTGTATGGAGACACAAATAGCCAAAGCAGTCTTGAGGGAAAAAAACGGAGCTGGAGGAATCACACTCCCGACTTCAGACTACACTGTAAAGCTACAGTACTGGCACAAAAACAGAAACATAGATCAATGGAACAGGATAGAAAGCCCACAGATAAACCCACACACCTATGCTCAACTGATCTATGACAAAGGAGGCAATGATATACAATAGAGAGAAGACAGTCTCTTCAATAAGTGGTGCTGGGAAAACTGGATAGGTACATGTAAAAGAATGAAATTAGAATACTCCCTAACACCATACACAAAAATAAACTCAAAATGGATTAGAGACCTAAATGTAAGACCGGAAACTATAAAACTCTTAGAGGAAAACATACGAAGAACACTCTTTGACGTAAATCACAGCAAGATCTTTTTTGATCCACCTCCTGGAGTAATGGAAATAAAAACAAAAATAAACAAATGGGATCTAATGAAACTTAAAAGCTTTTGCACAGCAAAGGAAACCATAAACGAGACAAAAGACAACCCTCAGAATGGGAGAAAATATTTGCAAATGAAGCAACAAAGGATTAATCTCCAAAATATATAAACAGCTCATGTAGCTCAATATGAAAAAAAACAAACAACCCAATCCAAAACTGGGCAGAAGACCTAAATAGACATTTCTTCAGTGAAGACATACAGATGGCCAAGAAGCACATGAAAAGCTGCTCAACATCACTAATTATTAGAGAAATGAAAATCAAAACTACAATGAGGTATCACTTCACACCAGTGAGAATGGGCATCATCAGAAGATCTACAAACAACAAACGCTGGAGAGGGTGTGGAGAAAAGGGAACCCTCTTGCACTGTTGGTGGGAATGTAAATTGATACAGCCACTATGGAGAACAGTATGGAGGTTCCTTAAAAAACTAAAAATAGAATTACCATATGACCCAGCAATCCCACTACTGGGCATATACCCAGAGAAAACCATAATTCAAAAAGACACATGCACCCCAATGTTCATTGCAGCACTATTTACAATAGCCAGGTCGTGGAAGCAACCTAAATGCCCATTGACAGATGAATGGATAAAGGTGTGGTACATATATATAATGGAATATTACTCAGCCATAACAAGGAATGAAATTGGGTCATTTTTTGAGACGTGGATGGATCTAGAGACTGTCATACAGAGTGAAGTAAGTCAGAAAGGGAAAAACAAATATCGTATATTAACATATATACGTGGAACCTAGAAAAATGGTACAGATGAACCGGTTTGCAGGGCAGAAATAGAGACAAAGATGTAGAGAACAAACGTAGGGACACCAAGGGGGGAAAGCGGCAGGGGGTGGGTGTGGGTGTGATGAATTGGGAGATTGGTATTGACATGTATACACTGACGTGTATAAAATGGATGACTAATAAGAACCTGCTGTATAAAAAAATAAAATAAAATTCAAAAATTAAAAAAAAATAAAAGAAATATAGGTAAAATTCAATTTGTATACTAAATTGTTAGGCTATGTCTTAGAATGAAAAGATAGAACAAATATAATTTTTTATTGTTTTGCCTGGAACTCTGAACACAAGAGTATAATGAAGAAAAAAAAAAAAGATTTAGATTCAATTGCCAAGTTCTTCCTGGTCTCCAGAGCTAGCCTGGAGAAGGCAAACCCAGAGCAGTACCCGCTCCTGGAGACAGTACTTGGTGAATGGTCAAATGCCTTCAAAACTGAGGCTTTTTATTTCCTCTCTAAAGCAAATTCTGAATGAAAGCGAGTCTTAACAAATACGAATGTGATCAAACAGTAAGAGAGATGTTGTGTTACTATGAAAGATGGTGCCAAACCATTTTATTTGAAAAAAGTAGTGATTTGATATTTTCATTCAAATCCAAATTGTTTCATTGGAAGAGGAGACATTATTGCTTAAATTTTCTTTTACAAACAATTTGTAGAAGTAATAAAGTCCTTGTCTGAAGAAATTAATATGGTTTATTTTTTCCTTTAAAAGTATAATTTATAGAGGATGTTGTGTAGTGTGCTCGAGTTATACCAAGTGCTTTTATACTGAACTTTAACTCATTAAAATACTTAAATATATTTATCTGCCATGTGACTATTCCATTTCTTTCAAATATTAGAAGATGCCATATTATGCTCAACTAATTTAATAAATGTGGAGATAATTTTTCCTATAAAAAAAGAAAAGATCAGTGTTCATGATGATGATTCTGAGTCACCAGAAGACTTTAACACAAATTAACTCCTGCTCTTTCATTCTTAATATAGAAATGAAAACAAATTATGTTTGATCTCTAAAATATTAAATTAATGATTTTGGTAATAAAATGACATTGATTTTTCATGTTATACCCAAGACCATTCACTGAGGCTACTTTACTATATTTTCCGACCCTTTTGAGAATAGTTGAGAAACAAGTCTTTCCTAGGGAACACAGAATTACTTAGAGAAAGGACAACCCATAAAATTTACTGGGTATATGTCAGATGACCTAGGGACTCATTCCAGCATAGATAATTTATTACACAACTTCCTAGGACTTATTACAGTCTGTAATCATACATTTATGTCTGTGATTATCTGTTTTAGTCTTATTCTCACCATGAAGCTGCAGGCTCCACATAAGCAAGGATAATATTTGTTTTGAACTCACTACTGTAGCTCCAAAGCCTAGTAGAATGCCTGGCATATAGAAATTACTCATTGCATGTGTGGTGTTATTGCATAAATTAATACCATGGAAAGCACCCCACCCACCTTATGAGTAGCATTATACTGTAGAAAGAGTCACCTTCTTCATTTCTTCACTGTTCAGTGAAGATAACCCCAGAAGATAGTAAATTTTTAAAAAATTAGTACAATATTTTATTCTTGCAGATATGAGAACTGTGCTAAAGAGAAATAAAGTCATGTACCATATGTTTTGCCCACTGAGAGATGGGCCGTGGATTCATTCTCATGTGCTTCTTACTATTCCATACTTGGGAAGAAATTGATGTGACATAGGCCTGAAGATTTCAGGTAGGTTTTCTGAATTATCTGCGGGAAAGTTCTATTTATAGATGTTCAAACAGAGAGACAACATAATGCGTTACTTAGAAGGGAGAAAAAGTGAGATGGACAAACAATTTCTTCCTAGAACTCTCTCTGACTCTGGGTATTTGGTCCACTAGCAAAATTGTTTACAAGACATTTTCTAAGTCCCTGGAGATGGTTTTGCCTCAATTAAAACCTTATTATTTTGTCCCCAGGATCTGAAGTAAGCTATGAAATTAAGAGAATTGACTTTGTCAGGTTTCAAGTTTCCTCCTTTCTCAGACCCAAGAAATTAACTCCTCATCGTGCTGACAAATAACTGTGGCACCTGGCATCATTATTATAAATTTGTGCACCTCCATAACTGACCCTTCTAAGGAACCTGTGTTGTTCAACCTCATGGTCAGTAATGTTGACAATCTCTACCTAAGACAGTAACTATTACATAGTAGATACTCATTTGTTGAAGGAAGAACTATGAATGGACAGATGGATAATTATGTTAATATAAGTTATCAATATTCTTAGGATACAGATGTGCAATGTGTCAGCCACAGCAGCAGCCAGTTTACCTGTAACTAGCATTATGAAATTAATATACGTTTATATGCCAAAAGAAACCCTCCACCCCATGTTTACTCAACATGGATTACAGACCTAAATGTTAAACTTAACACTATAAAACTTCTAAAAGGACACATATGAGAAAATCTCTGTGATATTAGATAAAGCAAAGATTTCTTAAACACAACACCTAAAGCATGATCTATAAAAGAAAAATCAATGAGTTGGACATGATCAAACTCAAAATTTCTACCTTACAAAAGACACAGTTCAAAGAATAAAAAACCACAGCTGGGAGAAAATACTGGCAAAACACATATCTGACAAAAGACTTGTCTCCAAGATAGGTCAAGAATTCTCAAACTTGATGCTAAGTAAAGAAATCACCCAGTTTAAAAAAAATGAGCAAAAGATTTGAAAAAGTACTCTAGCAAAGATATACTGATGGCAAATAAACACATGAAAAGATGATCAACAACATCTGTCATGAGGGAAATTCAAATTCAAACTACAGTGAAATAACATGACACACCTATATAAATGCCTAAAAGTTAAAAGATTGGTCATACCAAGTCCTAGGGAGAAAGTGGAGAAATTGCAATCCTTATATTTTAGAATGTAAAATGTTAGTTACTTCGGAAAACAGTTTGAGTCTCCCAAAAACATACATTTATCATAGGGCCCAGCAATCACACTCCTAGTTATTTACCCAAAAGAAATGACAACTTATATTTACCTAAAACCCTGTACACAAATGTTTATAGCAACTTTATTCGTAATTGCTCCATACACACTACAAGCACACAAATGTCCTTCAGCTAGTGGATAGAATTGAAAAACAAACTGTGGTATATCTGCACAATGGAATATTATGCAGCAATAAACAGAAAAGAAACAATGAGATAGAGATGGAGATATAACACAACATGGATGAATCTCATGAATTATGCTAAGAGAAAGAAGGCAAAGACTATATAATATATGGTTCCAGTTAAATGACATTCTGAAAAAGACACAATTATAGGAACAGAAAACAGATCCATTTTTGCCAGGTCTAGGAGTGGGTGCAGGGGTTGACTAGAAAGGGAGAAATTGGCAACTTCTTGGAGCGATGGAACTGTTTTGTATCTTGATTACAGTGGTGGTTACGAGACTGTATGGCTTTGCCAAAACTCCAAGAACTATAAGCAAAATAAAAAAGGAAAAATTGTATTATATGTAGATTTCAAAAGTGAATATATATTGCATTCCGAGAAAAATCATAAAAACATGGGGCTAGAAATTTCCTAAAAATCTTTAAAAATAATAATTACTAACATTTGTTGAGTCTTTACCATGTGACAGGCACCGTGCTAAGGGTTTTTTGCACTCTATCTCATTCAATCTCCACCACAGCCTTTTGAGGTAGGAACTATTGTGATTCCCACATGCAGATAAAGAAAAAGTTAAGCATCTTTGCTCTGATCTCAGTTTTCAGCCCAAGTAACATGTTTCCCAGATGCTGCATTCTGATCCATCATCCTACACAGCATTCCACTGATAACGGCAGGAAACAGGACAGGGACCCAGAGCCCAGTCTCAATCCTGTTTTGCTACCAACACACTGTGTGAGCACAAACAAGTACTTAACTTTCCTGAGCTTTCTTATTTCAAAATCCAAGGCACTGCAAAAATGATTTCTCTGTTTCTACTTAATCCTAGTTTATAAATCTATGAATAGCTTTTGGTCACTTGCTGCCTGGAGAGACCGACATTTCTGATTTATTTGGGCTCTTTACATGCCCTCTGGCTGCCCGGTTGGGTCCTGGTATTTGAAATTCAACCATTAGCCCTTTATTCCTTAATATTAAGGCATAATGGCTGCAGAATAGTACAGCGCACATGTTGGAGCCCTTGGAGTCTGGGAGCAGGTGTAGGGATCGTTCAAGATCCTCACAGTCTAGCAGATGACAGAGAGAAATGAACAACCAACAGTGAACTAGGGTTTTGTGTTGTATGTTAAGTCTTTTGCTGAGAAGCGGTGATATTTGTAGCGGTAGGCAAGAGAGTGAGCTCTGGAGACAGGGAGAGCTGGGTTTAAAGCCTCTCTTCATCCTCAATTTCCTCACTATAAAATGGGACAATAACAAGATATATTGCTATGTAGGTCGCTATATGCCTAATATGCGTATAAAGTGCAGTAGAACCCTGTGTAATACAATGATTAATCTTGCTCGCAACTGTTATTATGTTATTAAGGAACTGAACAAATTGGACATTCTTCTGGAATCAAAAAGGAAAGGAAACAAATGCTCAGAAAGGGTAAATAAGCTGTTCAAGGCCAAATAGCTAGTAGGATTAAGAATACTCCACAGAGCAGTGTAGCACTTGAATGGGAGATCTAAATGCTTTCTAATATCCATGAAATCCTGTATGTCTCTGACCTTGTAGAATGAGCTGTGTCCTTCATGTTTCTTTGAGACCCCCTTGCATCACCATCTATAACCAGAAGTTGGCAAGAACTATAAACCCCTACCCTCCTGTGCAATTGTGGGAGGGTTTCTCAACAAGATTAATCTCTCCATCTTTCCTTAGGGTACAGATTGTTCCCACAGGAAATATGATTGCACAGAAATGATGCTGTATTGGGCACTGTCTTCATTCGTGCGTTATCTTCTGTTCCTCACTGGAGTCATCTCTGGCACTCTCTGGAATTCCACTTATGTGACTTTTTCTTTTCATTTGCTTCCTCTCAAAGTAGTTATATAATCAACAATGCTTGAAGTCAATATATGACATACACCAGTGGTTCTCAAATCAGGGTTTATTTGTCCCCCAGGGGACATCTGGCAACATTTGGAAACATTTTTAGCTGTCTCAGTTGGAGAGAAGGGACTGCTAGTATCTAGTAAGTAGAGGCTAAGGATGCTGCTGAATATCCTACAATACACAGGACAGCCTCCAAGAAAGAACCATCTGGCCCCAAATGACAAAAGTACCAAGGCTGAGAAACCACTCTACAGTGATAAAAGCACTTACACATCCATCTGCCCATTTGATTCTTATCACACCCTTGAGATGAAAGCCAGGTCAATATCCACATTCATCCCAAAATATCTCCTTAATAATGAGGAGGATATAGACAGACAGGTACTCCCACTGTTGGGCTGAGAAAACAGACCCAGGGAAGTAAAGTGAATGGAGCAAGGCAACAAAATAAGGTAGGGGCAAAGTCAAAGCTTGGAATTTCCAGTGCTGTCTGTCAGCATGTTTTTAAGGAATGTGATAAAAAAAAAAAAAAAAAAAAAAACCTTTCCCTCCTCTAGCAGATAAGAGTAGCACAAAGCCAAACAACCTTAAAGTAGTAAATATATTTTCTTAAGTAATGATAGAATATTAGCTTGGGAAAGATCCTTAGAGATGATTTAATGTAATTCTATCATTTTACAGATAGGAAAAAAAATAGAGGCCAATGGCACAAAGTAGATGCATTTGTAGAGCAGAATATGCCAGACATTATTTCCTTTCTGTTCACCCATAAGGGCCTATTCTTTTTCTTAATGTTTATTTTATATTGGAGTATAGCTGATTAACAATGTTGTATTAGTTTCCAGTGTACAGCAAAGTGATTCAGTTATACATATATGTGTATCTATTATTTTTCAAATTCTTTTCCCATTAGGTTATTACAGAATATTGAGCAGAGTTCCCTGTGCTATAAAGTAGGTCCTTTTTTGGTTAACTGTTTTAAATATAGCAGTGTGTTAACCACTGTGCTGGAGAATATATTGGAAACTTCAGTGGTCAGCATGGGCACATTTATATGGGAAAGATACGGAGAAACAAACTCAGCATCACATGAGAACAGATGGGTTCTATACTGGGAGCTTAAGAAGGTTGGAAGGGACAAAGAAGGTCCATGAGAGAAAGTAGGTGAGGCAGAAATGAGGGCTCTAGAAGGTGAGGTGAGGACTAGAAGAACTAGGCAAAGAGAAAGAGAAAAAAGAAAGGGAAATTATACATTTCCTATGTGCTTTGGAATTTCCATGCTTGCTAAGTCTCTTGAGTAATGAGAAAAGAGAACCTGCCACACAAACCAAACTTGAACTGTACTTTAAAAAATCTTTATCAGGGCTTCCATGGTGGTGCAGTGGTTAAGAATCCACTTGCCAATGCAGGGGACACGGGTTTGAGCCCTGGTCCCAGAAGGTCCCACATGCCGCGGAGCAACTAAGCCCATGTGCCACAACTACTGAGCCTGCGCTCTAGAGCCTGCAAGCCACAACCACCAAGCTTACCCACCACAACTACTGAAGCCTGCACACCTACAGCCTGTGCTCCGCAGCAAGAGAAGCCACCACAATGAGAAGCCCATGCACCACAATGAAGAGTAGCCCCTGCTCACTGCAACTAGAGAAAGCCTGCACACAGCAACAAAGACCCAAAGCAGCCAAAAATAAATTTATTTTTTTTTAAACTTTTATCATTATTTTCTATCTTTATAGTTAGAAAATATAATTTAAATTTTAAAATTATTTTAGAACAGTATGGTTTTGGCACAGAAACAGAAATATAGATCAATGGAACAGGATAGAAAGTCCAGAGATAAACCCACGCACCTATGGTCACCTAATCTATGACAAAGGAGGCAAGAATATACAATGGAGAAAAGACAATCTCTTCAATAAATGGTGCTGGGAAAACTGGACAGCTGCATGTAAAAGAATGAAATTAGAACACTCCCTAACACCTACACAAAAATAAACTAAAAATGGGTTAAAGACTTACATGTAAGGCCAGACACTATAAAACTCTTAGAGGACAACAGGGAGAACACTCTTTGACATAAATCTCAGCAAGATCTTTTTCAATCCACCTCCTAGAGTAATGAAAATAAAAACAAAAATAAACAAATGGGATCTAATTAAACGTAAAAGCTTTGCACAACAAAGGAAACCATAAACAAAACAAAAAGACATATCTCAGAATGGGAGAAAATATTTGCAAACAAAGCAACTGACAAGGGATTAATCTCCAAAATATACTAACAAATCATGCGGCGCAATATTAAAAAAAAATCAAAAAATGGGCAGAAGATCTAAATAGACATTTCTCCAAAGAAGACATACAAATTGCCAAAAAGCACATGAAAAGATGTTCAACATCACTAATTATGAGAGAAATGCAAATCAAAACTACAATGAGGTATCACCTCACACCTGTCAGAATGGCCATCATCAAAATATCTACAAACAATAAACGCTGGGGAGGGTGTGGAGAAAAGGGAACCCTCCTATGCTGTTGGTGGGAATGTGAATTGGTACAGCCACTATGGAGAACAGTATGGAGGTTCCTTAAAAAACTAAAAATAGAACTACCATAGGACCCAGCAATCCCACTCCTGGGCACACACCCAGAGAAAACCATAATTTGAAAAGATACATGAACCCCAATGTTCACTGCAGCACTATTTACAATAGCCAAGACATGGAAGCAACCTAAACGTCCATCAACAGAGGAATGGATAAAGAAGACGTGATGGATATATACAACAGAGTATTACCCAGCCAAATAAAAGAACAAAATAATGCCACTTGCAGCAACATGCATGGACCTACAGATTGTCATACTGAGTGAAGTAAGTCAGACAAAGATATCATATGATATCACTTATATATGGAATCTAAAAAAAAGGATACAAATGAACTTATCTACAGAACAGAAGTAGAGTCACAGATGTAGAAAACAAACTTACGGTTACCAAGGGATGGGGGGAGGGATAAACTGGGATTGACATATACACACTGCTATATATAAAATAGATAACTAATAAGAACCTGCTGCATAGCACAGGGAACTCTACTCACTACTCTGTAATGGCCTATATGGGAAAATAATCTAAAATAAAAGAGTGAATATATGTATATGTATTGGGTGGGCCAAAATGTTTGTTTGTTTTTTACCATAAGATGGCTCTACTAGCACTTAGTTGTCTTTAACTTCATTCGAAACAATTTTGTTAGATTGTATGTGACAGCTGTCATATCAGCGTGCATTTAAAGAAATACTTATCAAAATTGGTGAATTTTTGTGTAGCCATTTTAATATTGAAGATGGAAGAAAAAAGGAACATTTTTGGCATATTATGCTTTATTATTTCAAGAAAGGTAAAAACACAACTGAAACGCACAAAAAGATTTGTGCAGTGTACGGAGAAGGTGCTGTGACTGATCAAATGTGTCAAAAGTGGTTTGCAAAGTTTCATGCTGGAGATTTCTCGCTGGACGATGCTCCACAGTCGGGTAGACCAGTTGAAGTTGATAGCGATCAAACAGAAACAATAATTGAGAACAATCAATGTTATACTACATGGGAGATAGGCGACATACTCAACATATCCAAATCAAACGTTGAAAATCATTTGCACCAGCTTGGTTGTGTGAATTGCTTTGATGTTTGGGTTCCACATAAGTTAAACAAAAAGAACCTTCTTGACCATACTTCCACATGCGATTTTCTACTGAAACACAATGAGAACATTCCGTTTTTAAAACAAATTGCGAAGGGCGATGAAAAGTAGATAGTGTACAATAATGTGGAATGGAAGAGATTGTGGGGAAGCAAAATGAACCACTAGCAACCACACCAGAGGCCAGTCTTCATCCAAAGAACATGATGTTGTGTATATGGTGGGACTGGAAGGCAGTCCTCTATTATGAGCTTCTTCTGGAAAACCAAACGATTAATTCCAACAAGTACTGCTCCCAATTACACCAACTGAAGGCAGCACTCAATGAAAAGTGCCCAGAATTAGTCAACAGAAAACACAAAATCTTCCATCAGGATAATGCAAGACTGCATGTTTCTTTGATGGCCAGGCAAAAACTGTTACAGCTTGGCTGGGAAGTTCTGATTCATCCCGGATATTCACCAGACATTGCACCTTCAGATTTCCATTTATTTCAGTCCTTACAAAATTCTCTCTCTAATGGACGTAATTTCAAATTCTGGAAGACTGTAAAATGCACCTGGAACAGTTCTTTGCTCAAAAAGATAAAACGTTTTGGGAAGGTGGAATTATGAAGTTGAGTGAAAAAAGGTAGAAGGTAGTGGAACAAAAGAGTGAATACACTATCCAATAAAGGTCTTGGTGAAAGTGAAAAATGTGTCTTTTATTTTTACTTAAAAACCGAAGGCACTTTTTGGCCCACCCAGTATAACTGATTCACTTTGCTGTACACCTGAACGTAACACAACACTGTAAATCAACTACACTCCAATAACCTACGCAAGCCACTGGAACAACCTCACCACCAGGGCAGAGAACAGAAGTAAGAGAACTACAACCTGGCAGCCTAGGGAAAGGAGACCTCAAATACTGTAAATTAGACAAAATGGGAAGACAGAGAAATATCTTACAGGCAAAGGAGCAAGATAAAAACCCACAGGACCAAATAAATGAACAGGAAGTAGGCACACTACCTGAAAAAGAACTCAGAGTAATGATAATAAAGATGATCAAAAATCTTGGAAACAAAATAGAGAAAATAAAAGAAATATATAACAAGGACCTAAAAGAACTAAAGAAAAAACAGTAATGAACAACACAATAGCTGAAATTAAAAATATTCTAGAAAGAATTAATAGCAGAATAACTGAGGTAGAAGAATGGATAAATGAGCTAGAGGAGAGAATGGTGGAAATAACTGACACAGAGCAGAATAAAGAAAAAAGAATGGAGGACAGCCTAAGAGACCTCTGAGACAACATTAAGCACAACATAGGCTTCCCAGAAGAAGAAGAAAAAAAGAAAGTGTCTGAGAAAATATTTGAAGTGATTATACTCGAAAACTTCCCCAAAATGGGAAAGGAAATAGTAAATCAAGTCCAGGAAGCGCAGAGAGTCCCATACAGGATAAACTCAAGGAGAAACACACCAAGACACATATTAATCAAACTAACAAATATTAAACACAAATAAAAAATATGAAAAGCAGCAAGGGAAAAGCAACAAGTAACACACAATGAAGATTACTCTACCCAGCAAGAATCTCATTCAGATTTGACAGAGAAACTAAAACCTTCACAGACAAGCAAAAGCTAAGAGAATTCAGCACCCCCAAACCAGCTTACAACAAATGTTAAAACAAATTCTCTCGGCAAGAAACGCAAGAGAAGTAAAAGACTTACAAAAACCAACCCAAAACAATTAAGAAAATGAGAACAGGAATATACATATTGATAATTACCTTAAATGTAAATGGATTAAATGATTCAACCAAAAGACAAAGACTGGCTGATGGATACAAAAACAAGACCCATATATTTGCTGTCTACAAGAGACCCACTTCAGACCTAGGGACACATACAAACTGAAAGTGACGGGATGCAAAAAGATATTCCATACAAATGGGAATTAAAAGAAAACTGGAGTAGCAATACTGATGTCAGACAAAATAGACTTTAAAATAAAGACTATTACAAGAGACAAAGAAGGACACTATATAATGATCAAGGGATCAATCCAAGAAGAAGATACAACAACTGTAAATATCTATGTATCCAACATAAGAACACCTCAATACATAAGACAAATGCTAACAACCATAAAAGGGGAAATCGACAGTAACACAATCATAGTAGGCAACTTTAACACCACACTTACACTAACTGATAGATCATCCAAAATGAAAATAAATAACAAAACACAAGCTTTAAATGACACATTAGACCAGATGGACTTAATTGATATTTATAGGACATTCCATCCAAAAACAACAGAATACACTTTCAAGTGTTCATGGAACATTCTCCAGGATAGATCACATCTTGGGTCACAGATCAAGCCTTGGTAAATTTAAGAAAATTGAAATCATATCAAGCATCTTTTCCAACCACATTATATGAGACTAGATATCAATTACAGAAAACTGTAAAAAATAAAAACACAAGGAGGTTAAACAATACTCTATTAAATAACCAAGAGATCACTGAAGAAATCAAAGAGGAAATCAAAAAATACCTAGAAACAAATGACAATGAAAACATGATGACCCGAAACCTATGGGGTGGAGCAAAAACAGTTCTAATACAGAAGTTTATAGCAATAAACTCTTACCTCAAGAAACAAGAAAAATCTCAAAAAACCAACCTAACCTTACACCTAAAGCAATTCGAGAAAAAAGAACAACAATAACAAAAATAAAGCCAAACTTAGCAGAAAGAAAGAAATCACAAAGATCAGACCAGAAATAAATGAAAGACAAATGAAGGAAACAATAGCAAAGATTAAAAAAAAAACTAAAAGCTGCTTCCTTGAGAAGATAAAAAAAAATTGATAAAACATTAGCCAGACTCATCAGGGAAAAAAGGGAGAAGACTCAAATCAACAGAGTTAGAAATGAAAAAGGAGAAGTAACAAGTGACACCGCAGAAATACAAAGGATCATGAGAGACTACTATGCCAATAATGGACAACCTGAAAGAAATGGACAAATTCTTAGAAAAATACAACCTTCCAAGACTAAACCAGGAAGAAGTAGAAAACATGAACAGACAAATCACAAGCACTGAAACTGAAACTGTGATTAAAAATCTTCCAAGAAACAAAAGCCCAGGGCCAGATGGCTTCACAGGTGAATTCTATCAAACATTTAGAGAAGAGCTAACACCTGTCCTTCTCAAACTCTTCCAAAATATAGCAGAGGGAGGAACACTCCCAAACTCATTCTATGAGGCCAACATCACCCTGATACCAAAACCAGACAAGGATGTCACACACACACACACACACAAATTACAGGCCAATATCACCGATGAACATAGATGTAAAAATCCTCAACAAAATACTAGCAAACAGAATCCAACAGCATATTAAAAGGATCATACACCATGACCAAGTGGGGTTTATCCCAGGAATGCAAGGATTCTTCAATATATGCAATTCAATCAATGTGATAAACCATATTAATAAATTGAAGGACAAAAACCATATGGTCATCTCAATAGATGTAGAAAAAGCTTTTTACAAAATTCAACACTCACTTATGATAAAAACTCTCCAGAAGGTGGGCATAGAGGGAACCTACCTCAACATAATAAAAGCCATGTATGACAAAACCACAGCCAACACCATTCTCAATGGAAAAAACTGAAACCATTTCCTCTAAGATCAGGAACAAGACAAGGGTGCCCATTCTCACCACTGTTGTTCAACATAGTTTTGGAAGTTTTAGCCACAGCAATCAGAGAAGAAAATGAAATAAAAGGAATCCAAATCAGAAAAGAAGTAAAACTGTCACTGTTTGCAGATGACATGATATTATACATGAAAAATCCTAAAGATGCCACCAGAAACTACTAGAGCTAATCACTGAATTTGGTAAAGTAGAAGGATACAAAATTAATGCACAGAAATTCCTTGTATTCCTATACACTAACAATGATAAATCAGAAAGAGAAATTAAGGAAACATTCCCATTTACCACTGCAACAAACAGAATAAAATACCTAGGAATAAACCTACCTAAGGAAGCAAAAGACCTGTATGCAGAAAACTATAAGACACTGATGAAAGAAATCAAAGATGATATAAACAGATGGAAAGATATACCATTTTCTCGAACTGGAAGAATCAACATTGTGAAAATGACTCTACTACCCAAAGCAATCTACAGATTTAATGCAATCCCTATCAAACTACCAATGCCATTTTTCACAGAACAAAAAATTTCACAATTTGTATGGAAACACAAAAGACCCCAAATAGCCAAAGCAATCTTGAGAAAGAAAAATGGAGCTGGAGGAATCAGGCTCCCTGACTTCAGACTATACTACAAAGCTACAGTAATCAAGACAGTATGGTAATGGCGCAAAAACATAAATATAGATCATGGAACAGGATAGAGAGCCCAGAGGTAAACCCACGCACATATGGTCACCTTATCTTTGACAAAGGAGGTAAGAATATACAATGGAGAAAAGACAGCCTCTTCAATAAGTGGTGGTGGGAAAACTAGACAGCTACATGTAAAAGAATGAAATTAGAACACTTCTTAACACCATACACAAAAATATAGTCAAAATGGATTAAAGACCTAAATGTAAGGCCTGACACTATAAAACTCTTAAGAGGAAAATATAGGCAGAACACTCTAAGACATAAATCACAGCAAGATCTTTTTTGCCCCACCTCCTAGAGTAAGGGATATTAAAAATAAATAAATGGGACCTAATGAAACTTAAAAGCTTTTGCACAGCAAAGGAAACCATAAACAAATCAAAAAGACAACCCTCACAATGGTTGAAAATATTTGCAAACGAAGCAACTGACAAAGTATTAATGTCCAAAATATACAAGTAGTGCATGTAGCTCAATATCAAAAAAACAAACAGCCCAATCCAAAAATGCGCAGAAGACGTAAATAGACATTTCTCCAAAGTAAACATACAGATTGAGAGAAAGCACATGAAAGGATGCTCAACATCACTAATCATTAGAGAAATGCAAATCAAAACTACAATGAGATATCATCTCACACCAGTCAGAATGGCCATCATCAAAAAATCTACAAACAATAAATGCTGGAGAGGGTGTTGAGAAAGGGAACCCTCCTGCACTATTGGTGGGAATGTAAACTGATACAGCCAGTATAGAGAAGAGTACAGGGAGGTTCCTTACAAAACTAAAAATAGAAATACCATATGACCCAGCAATCCCACTACTGGGCGTATACCCTGAGAAAACCATCATTCAAAAAGACACATGCACCCCAATGTTCACTGCAGCACTATTTAAAATAGCCAGGACATGGAAGCAACCTAAATGTCCACTGACAGATGAATGGATAAAGGAGATGTGGCTTATATATACAATGGAATGCTACTAAGTCATTAGAAAGAACAAAATTGAGTTATTTGTAATGAGGTGGGGGGACCTATAGTCTGTCATACACAGTGAAGTTAAGTCAGAAAGAGAAAAACAAATACCATATGCTAATGCACATATATGGAATCTAAGAAAATGGTACTGATGAACCTAGTGGCAGGGCAGGAATAAAGATGCAGACGTAGAGAATGGACTTGAGGACACGGAGAGGGGAAGGGGAAGATGGGACAAAGTGAGAGAGTAACACTGACATATACACTACCAAATGTAAAATGGATAGCTAGTGGGAAGCTGCTGCATAGTACAGGGAGATCAGCTCAATGCTTTGTGATGACCTAGAGGGTTGGGATAGGGAGGTTGGGAGTGAGGCTCAAGAGGGAGGGCATATGGGTATATCTGTATACATACAGCTAACTCACTTTGTTGTACAGCAGAAACTGGCACAACATTGTAAAGCAGTTATGCTCCAATAAAGATATTTTTAAATTTTTTAAATATAAAATATACTCCAATAAAAATTTAAAAAAAAAAAAAACAGACCAGGGGTTAGAGAAGAAAAGGGGATGAATAAGCAGAGTATGGAGGATTTTTAGGGCAATGAAACTATTTTGTATGATACTGTAATGGTGGGTACATGCCATGAAACATTTGTGCAAATCTATAGAATGTACAACACCAAGAATGAACCCTAGTATATATACCATGGGCTTTGAGTGATGATATGCCAATGAAGGGTCATCGATTAAAACAAATGTATACACTACTCTAGGGGGGGATATTGACAGTGCAGGGGTTGTGCTTGTATGGTCAGAGCATATATGGGAATTCTCTCTACTTTCTCCTCAGTTTTGCTGTGAACCTAAAACTGCTCTAAAATATAAAGCGTGTGCTTCCCTGGTGGCGCAGCGGTTGAGAGTCCGCCTGCCTATGCAGGGGACCCGTGTTCATGCCCTGGTCCAGGAAGATCCCACATGCCGCGGAGCGGTTAGGCCCGTGAGCCGTGGCCACTGAGCCTGCGCGTCCGGAGCCTGTGCTCCGCAACGGAAGACGCCACAACAGTGAGAGGCCCGCATACCACAAAAAATAAATAAATAAAATAAAATATAAAGAGTATTCAAAAACAATAAATAAAAATAAAATACATGTTATAGAAATATAATAATATAGAGCATGAGATTTTTTTCCTAGTTTCCCACTCGCCTGAAATAAATACTATTAGCCGCTAAGCTATATTCTAAGTCTCTATTCTTGTCTATATTCTATACGATAAGCTATTAACTTTTATTTTTTTTAATAAAAATGGTATCGACACAAAAGGTCCAATGTCTTCATTTGGAAAGTATAATGGATATATCTTCACATTAGTACACATAGAGGTAGTACATTCTTCTTCCTAACTACACAGTAATCTACTGTTTGGATAGATCATAATTCATCATTGGTAAATATACATTTCACTTCTGGTGTGAGGGCTTCCTTATGGTAATTCCTACAAGGGGAGCTGCTATAGGACTTGATGGAATCATTCAGTAGGATACGTACATTTAAAATGTGATAGTCAAGGATAAAAAACAAGGTCATACTAAATAGCAAAGAGAACTAAATTCAATATTCTGTGACAAACGATAATAGAAAAGAATATGAAAAAGAATGTGTATGTGTATGCATATATATATACATACACAGTGTTTTATATATATAAAACTGAGTGTTTTACATATGTATATATATATGTATAACAGTCACTTTGCTGTACAAAGGAAATTAACAAAACATTGTAAAATCAACTATACTTCAATAAAATTAAAAAATAAAATGTGACAGTCAAGGTACCCCCAATAACTTCAATCAATGTTAAGTCTTCCCAAATGGGCTTTTTAAAAAATAAATTTATTTATTTATTTATTTTTGGCTGCACTGGGTCTTTGTTGCTGTGCACGGGCTTTCCCTAGTTGCAGTGAGCAGGGGCTACTCTTCATTGCGGTACACAGGCTTCTCACTGCAGTGGCTTCTCTTGTTGCGGAGCACAAGCTCTAGGTGCGCGGGCTTCAGTAGTTGTGGCACTCAGGTTCAGTAGTTGTGACACATGGGCTTAGTTGCTCCACGGCATGTGGTATCTTCCTGGACCAGGGCTCGAACCCGTGTCCCCTGCATTGGGAGGTGGATTCTTAACCATTGTGCCACCAGGGAAGTCCCCGAAATGGGCATTTTAAATTAGTGGCCACCTTCTCCTTGAAGCAGACCCTGACACCTCTGGCTGGAAATCAGCCCTTGCCCTCAGAACATTTCTACCTTTTGTCAGCACAGTTCTCCGAGTCTTTTTTCTCTTCAGTGGCAGCTCCACGTTTGAGTTAACTTACATTATTCTTCTGGTGTCAGTACCTGGGACAGGAAGGTTGGGTGAGAGGAAAATAAATGTCAAGTGACGATCCCAGGGTTTCATGAGCTGCTTCCAGCTCCTTCCTTTTTTCTGCTGATCTCACCTGAACAAGTTCTGCCAGACACGTATCCTGGCCAGCTGCTCCAACCAGTGAAAAATGAATTAAGAAGGACAGCCAATGAAACGATCAAACAACCACAGAACTGAGTAACTCAGATCTTCTGGAGAAGTTTCACTTTTACTAATATTCTAAATAAATCACGGGCCTTCTAGGGAGGGTCCTTTGCACTCTGTCCTGAAAATTAAAGCAAAATGTCAATATTCTCTCTTTAGATGAAATCTCCAAACTGAAACTCCAGTAAAGAATCAGGCCTGAAATAAGAGGTTATCTGTCTCCAAGTGCTTACCTTGAGCAAAGGGCCCTAGGCCGGTCTTCCTGAAAACCTCTTCCCTGGAATACCAAGCCCATAACATACTTTAGGGAATAAAAGATGGGTTCAAGTAAGTCGGCAAACACCACGCACTGTATTCCCCTCTTAGGTAGTCACAAAGCATATTCACAACCAAGAGTCTCTGAAGAGGCTTTCAAAACCCCCTGCTGCTAAGAAACCTGTATAACATATTAATACTGAAGTTACACACTTTGGGAAACATGTCCACGGCCAAGTTTTGCCTCCATCCTTTCTGACTCACCCTCTCGAGACTCTTTTCAAAAAGTGGGTGCTGTTTTGGAATCATATTAAGCCATTCTGTGGGTTGTAAAGCATAATACTGATATTAAGGACTGTTATTATAGCAGTCCTGTCAATAACACAGATGTTAAATCAATATTCCAGAACTATTTATTTAGCAACTACTAAGGGTCCAGCAGTAGGAATATAACAGCAGGCAATGAGGTCCCTGTTCTCTGGTCTAATTCTTGGAATGGTATAATCTTCACACCTGCCATCCCCACTCCCACCCCCACCAAAACATCCTCTGTGGTATAGAGAGCCTAGAAGATGCTCTTTGCTGAGGAGAGAACAGAATTACTATTCTCCCTAACGAACAAAAAAGTCACCAGGAAGAGGGTTCTCCTGTGCTCTTTGAATTACGATTCGAGAGGAAGTCTAATGGAAAGATGAGGTTAGCTCTACTGATATTTCAATGTCAACGAGACAGAAGCTATGATCACTTTGCCAGAGTCTTCTAATCTGTGAAATGTTATGAACACACAAACCTTGGGAGCCAAGTTATTTAAGTTGTTCTACTGTTAAAACAACCAGAACTAAATGGAATGTTTCTGAAATTTGTCCTAGAGTCCTGATAAATGTGTGGAGGTTGAATCCATCATGTCTGCCTCTGCTGGAGTACAAAACTAAGAGCTGAGACAAACTCTTAATGGCTTGCGTACAAAAAGGAACAGGCTCAAATATTATCAGTGGGAGTGCAACGTTCATATATTAGTAGTACAAGTTCTTTATAGAGCAACTTGCAAATATTTATCAAATTTTAAATGTATATACCATTTGACCCAGCAGTTAATTCATTAACTCATTCAACAAATATTTATTGTGTATTGTTGGAGGTGCTAGAGATACATTCTACAAACAAGTGAACATACCATATTTTAGGTGATGATAAAGGGCAAGCAGGAAAATAAATCAGGTTAAAGGGAATGGAGAGTGCCAAGGTGGGACAAAGGTATTCAGTGAAGGCCTCTCTGATCAAGTGAAAACTGAAGGGAGTGAGAGGTAAGCTATGTGGGTACCTTGGGAAAGAGTGTTCCAGGCACGGTGACACTATATGATCTGAGGTCAGAGTGCACTTGACATTTTAAGGCACAGAAATGAGGTCAGTGTGGCCAGAGCAAAGTGAGATAACTCAGAGAGGCAACAGGACCCAAAGCATGAAAAAGTCACAAGTTAGATTATTCAAGGCCTCCAGGCCAGAGTAAGGACCTTGATTTTTCTCTAAGAGAGATGGGAAGCCACTTGGACATTCTTGGCAGAGCCATGCATAATGTAATGCTTTTAGACAATGACTGTGACCTCTTGTATGGAGAAGAGATTGTTGAGGAGCGATGCAGAAGGAGAGAGACAAGACAGGAGGCCACTGCAATAATCCAGGGAAGATAGGATGGTAGTCTGGACCAGGGTGGTAGCCACAGAGTGAGAAGAATTGATCATAGCTGGGACAGGATTGGCTGCTAGTTTGTATGTGAGTGAGAGAAAGGCAACAAGGATGAATACAAGGTTTTTGGCCTGAGACACTGGAAGGCTGGAATGCCATTTACTAAAATGGAGAAAGCTTCAAAACAAAAAAAAGGAGACATGGATTTTTGAGGGATGGATTCAGCATATTATGAGTTCAGTTTTAGACTTGTTGACTTGGAGAAGCAATTTAGACATCCACATAGAGATGGTCAGTGGGCAAATGAATACACAGATCTGGATTCAGGGCAGGGGTCAATCTGGTAATATATATTCGGGAGTTCTCACTATGTGGTTTTTAAGGCCACAAAATTGCTCAAGATCTTCTAGAGAGTAGGTCTAGATAGGACAGAAAGGAAGGCCACATTCTAAGAATTTATTCTAACCATACATTCATGAATATGTGAAAAGTGACATATGTATAAGAACATTCATAGGAGCATTATTATGCAAAAGATTGAAAGCAATAAAAATCCACTGATAAAGAACTGGGGAAGTAATTATAGTACAGGCTTACACTGGACTATTCTTCAGTAGTCTTTTAAAAAATGAAGTCACCTGCTGCTAACGTCATACTTAAACCTGAAAAACTGAATGCTTTCCGCCTAAGATCAGGTACAAGGTATGGAGGTCTACTCTTACCACTCTTATTCAATATAGTATTGGAAGTTCTAGATACTGAAATAAGTCAAGAAAAAGAAATAAAAGCTATACAGAATTAAAAAAAAAAAGAAAAAGAAAAGAAATAAAATGATCCCTTTGTGCAGGTGACCTGCTTATCTAATGTAGAAAATACCAGGAAATCTATTAAAAGTAAGTTCTGGCGACTTCCCTGGTGATCCAGTGGTTAAGACTCTGTGCTCCCAATGTAGGGGGCCCAGGTTCAATCCCTGGTCAGGGAACTAGATTCCGCATGCCACAACTAAAAGCCTGCATGTTGCAACTAAAAGATCCTACGTGCCACAACTAAAGATCCCACATGCCACAACTAAAGATCCCACTCGGGGCAGTGAAGATCCCGCATGTGGCAACTAAAATCTGGCACAGCTAAATAAACATTTTAAAAAATAAGTTCTGGAATTTTTCAGCAATGAGTGAGTTGATCAAGTTTGCAGAATACAAATCAAAGCACAAAAAATAAAAGCATTTCCATATACTAACAATGAACCTATGGAAATTGAAATTATAACATAATACCACTGTTAATCATATCACAATGTATACATATATTAAATCATCACCTTTTATATCTTTTAAAAAATCATGTTGTACAATCTAAGTACATACAATGTTGATTTGTCAATCATATCTCAATAAAGCTAGAAAAAACACAGTACAATTTATGACCACTCCAAAAAAAATGAAAGGTTTAGATAACAACATATACTGATTGTCTGCTGAAAATTACACAATGCTGATGAAATAAACCAAATAAGACCTAAGTGAATGAAGAGCATAGTAAATACTCAATGTAGTAAAGATGTCACTTCTTCCTAAATTGACCTACAGGTATAATGCAATTGCTAACAAAAGTCCAGCAAGTATTTTATATGCATAGCCAAGTTTACTCTGAAATTCATGTGGAAAGCCACAGTCCCCAGGATAGCTAAAACAATCTTACATAGAAGAATAAAGTAGAAGAAATCAGTCTATTTGATTTCATGACTTATTATATGTTACAATAATCAAGACAGTGAGGTACTGGTGGAAGGGTAGGCACAGATCCATGGAACAGAATAGAAAACACACAAATAGACTCATGCAAACATGTGCTATTGATTTTTGATAAAGAAAGATGCAAAAGCAATTCACTAGAAGAAGGATAACCTCTTCAACAAGTGGTGCTAGAGTAATTGGACACCAATAGGCAAAAATAAATAAATAAACCTCAACTTCACATCTTATACAAAAATTAACTTAAAATGGGTTTTGGACTTCAATGTAAAACTATAACACTTTAAAAGAAAACATAGCAGAAAATCTTCAGAATCTAGGGCTAGACAGAGTTCTCAGACTTGACTCCAAAAGCATAATCTATAAAGGAAAATACTAATAAATTAGATCTCATCAAAATGAAAAACTCTTGCTCTGTAAAACTCCATGGAAAGAGAATCAAAAGACAAGCTACAAAAAGAAGAAAATATTCGCAAGCCCCATATCCAACAAAGAACTGGTAACTAAAATATATTTTTAAACTCTCCAACCTCAACATTAAAAAAATAAAACATCCCAATTAGAAAACTGGCAAAAGACATAAACAGACATTTCAACAAAGAGGACATACAGATGATAAAGGCACAAGAAAAGATGTCCAATATCATCAACCATCAGGGTCATTATGATTTTAATTTGGAAAGCAAATTAAAATCATAATGAGCTATCATTACACACCAGACAGAATTGCTAAAATAAAAATTGTGACATCACCACACACTGGTATGGATGCAGAGGAACGGGAAAATTCACACGTTGCTGGTAGGAATGTAAAGTGGTACAGCCACTATGGAAAAATTTGGTAGTTTCTTTTAAAACTAAACACGCAATTACCATACAAACCAGCAACCACACACTTGGGCATTTATCGAGAAAATTGAAAAACTTATTGTTTACACAAAAAAACTTATATAAATACTCACAGCAGCTTTATTCATGATAATAAAAATCTAAAAACAGCCTGGATGTCCCTGAGCAGATGAATGATGAAACGAACTGTGATACATAAATGTATACTCAATAACAAAAAGGAACAAACTATGGATACTCAGAAGTTGGACAAATCTCCAGGGAATTATGTTCAGTAAGAAAAAGCCAGTCTGAAAGGTAACACATTGCATGATTCATATAACATTCATATAACGTTTTTTGAATGACAAAAATTTATTCACAGATTAGTGAATGACAGGAGTTAGGGACCAGGAAGACGTGGGAGGAAGGTGGGTGTGACTATAAGGGTGATGGAAATGTTCAGTGTCTTGACTGGCAGTGGATACACCAAACTACATATGTGATGAAACTGCATAGAACTAAATACTCCAACATTCTCTCTTATACATAAATAACTATAAGTAAAACTGGAGAAATCTAAATAAGATCAGTAGATTGTATCAACACCAACATTTTAGGTGCGATATTGTACTAACAGTTTTGCAAAATGCTGGCGTTAAGGGAAATTGTATAAATAGTACACAAGATCTGTGTTATTTCTTAAAACTGCGTGAGAATCTACAATTCTCTCAACATTTTCAATAAAAAAGTAATTGTTTAAACAAACTACAAAATAGAAAAAAAAGAGAGAGACTGCTTTATTTACACTGATAAGGAAGATATTAGATATTTATCTGATTTAATTTATCCATGATAGAGTAGCTAAAAACACAAGGTACATAAGAGAAACCTGCCATTGTAAGGGAAAGGAGCAGACCAGGTTTGAGTAGGACAGTGGAGGGACTGGTAACAGCGATTGCCTCTGGGGAGGGAAACGGGGGGTGGGGGGGAGGGGGGACGAAAACCAGGGAGCCGGAATGGGAGGGGAGACCCATTTTTGCATTTTACCTTTTGAATTTTGAGCCATGGGTATATAATATCCATACCCCTCAAAAAATAATTAATTTTAAATAAAAATAAGTTGTTCCTGAATGAAAATTGGTAAGCCTGAACAATGAAATAATAACATAGAGAACCCATCAACCAACACACATTTTTTTAACTGTCCCCTAAGATAGATGCACAGATAGAGGCTATGAAAGATATGGAGTAGTGTGTAGAAAGCATTACCAAAATGAAGTCAGAGAGAAATGTTTACAAACAGGGAGAAATAATTAACATTATATGGCAGCTATGCTAAATTCCAACTGAGTAGTCTAACCAGTAAAGTCTTAGGAGAAATTATGATGGGGGAGATTTTGCAGAGTTGGGATAGAAGAAACGTTCCCTACAATAGGTGAGATGACTTTGACCTCGAAGTTCAGAAAGAATTTGAACAGGTAAAGAGGGGACCAGTTTAAAGATATTTAGGTGAACTAATAACAGAAGTGATATCTTATATTTTCATAATGCTCTGGAGATTACCAAGTCTGTTGAAATTATTAGAGGGCTCTGAAATAGTTGTTAACATTTTGCACATGTGCTAACTGAAGACTCGAAAAATTAAATGAAGTTCCCCATGTCCCAGATCTCATAAGCTAAAGAGAACAGAATAGAACAAGGAGTCCTGACTGCTAAAACTTCACTCATTCCACTCGATATGAAACAACAAAGCTTCAGATGGACAGTATAGTAAGGATACATGGGGCTTCATGCCCAGTCCAGTTAAATGTGGCTCTACCACCAGAGTTGAAAATTTACGCTCAGAAAATTGACAAATATTTTGTTTGGTTCTAGATGCACCAAATGAGTACTTTCCATAAATTTGCTTATTTTATCCTCACCATCACCTTATGATTTAAACATTCCTAATCCTAATTTTGTGGAAAAGGAACTCTGGGAACATGGATATAAATAACATGACTCAGATCACAAAGCTATCACATGACAGAGTTACAGTGGAAACCCAGACTGGTCTGCTTCTACATCCAATGCTCTTTCCACGTCACAGAGTGTCATATTTTGCTAAGGTTACCAATACATTGCCTTGCATATCCTAAATCCACCCTAATACACTATTTTCAAAAAGATAATAGTAAGTCTGACCTGGCATTTTAACAATGATTATACAACTAGTAATTATTAATATTTCACATATCTATTTAACATTTTCTATTTCTTCTCTTGATCTTTATAGACACTGTACAGATGAAAGAAATAATGCTAATATGTTCTTCTGCTTATTAATCAGAACCTGCTTTGTCCTTGCAGATATGTGAATAGGAGAGCTGGGAGTATCCTAAGATATAAATGATCAGGTCCTTTATAAATGAGGAAACAGAGACACAGAGAAGTAGAGGGGCCTCCTCAGGGTCCCACAGCTGATTAAAGATTTGGGACTGGCACTCATGTCCCCCGGTTCTCAACGTTAGGAGAGGAATTATTGATAGCAAGATGCAATAGTAAACGAAAGCAAACCCTGAAATATAGACTCCATAGACTAGGCTGGTCAAGATGCCAAAAAAGGAAAGGATGGAGGAAGACGTGCTTAAACAGTAACCTCAATAACAATTGGGCTTTACAGATCACAAAAGACAAAAGAAATCTTCCTTCACCATCTAAAACTGAATCAGATATCTCAAAGGGACACGTAAAAACACCATCTATGAAAACAAATTCCAAAAAATCAATTCCACTTTATGCATTTGGATCCTGGGAAACATATTACTCCACCGAGATGGTGACTTTGATTATGTCTTGGCTTTGAATAAGACTTTTAAAAGCGGCCATCAGCAAGACTGAGACATAAAATCATACGATCCGGGCTTCCCTGGTGGTGCAGTGGTTGAGAGTCTGCCGATGCAGGGGACATGGGTTCGTGCCCTGGTCTGAGAGGATCTCACATGCCGCGGAGCGGCTGGGCCCGTGAGCCATGGACGCTGAGCCTGCGCGTGCGGAGCCTGTGCTCCACAACAGGAGAGGCCACAACAGTGAGAGGCCTGCGCACCGCAAAAAAAGAAAAAATCATACGATCCTATAGCCAGCAGAAAATGCAAACCGCTCTTAACCTATTCCTTCATTTTGAAGAGAAAACCGTGACACAGAACAGAACATGGACTCAGAACAGAACAAGACATTCCCAAGTTGGTCATTTCTTATTGAGATCAGAAGTAGAAGTCAGATTAGCTAATGCTTGGTCAATAAGAGCACAGACGTTGGAGGCAAATAAACCTATGTTCCAATCCTGGCTCCACCACTACTATTTGCCTGACTGCAGCAGACACACTTGTTGGCTAGCATATATCTATTGCTAATCCCCATCTCTTTGCCCTGCCTCCTCTATAAAGCCAGAAGTGATGGCTAGATGGTAGAGGAGTAAGATGTGGAGATCACCTTCCTCCCCACAAATACATCAAAACTACATCGACATGTGGAAAAACCCCTACAGAACACCTACTGAAGGCTGGCAGAAGACCTCAGACCTCCCAAAAGGCAAGAAAATACCAACGTACCTGCGTAGGGCAAAAGAAAACAGGAAAAACAGAGACAAGAGAATAGGGACAGGACCTGCACCTCTGGGAGGGAGCTGTGAAGGAGGAAAAGTTTACACACACTAGGAAGCCCTTTCGTGGGCGGAGACTGCGGGTGGTGGAGGAGGGAAGCTTCAAAGCCATGGAGGAGAGCATAGCAACAGGGCTGCAGAGGGAAAAATGGAGAGATTCCCACACAGAGGATCAATGCCAACCAGCACTCACCAGCCCAAGAGGCTTGTCTGCTCAGAGGTCAGATTCCAGGGAGAGGACTGGGGTTGGCTGCGTGAAGACAGCCTGAAGGGAGCTAGTGTACCACAGCTAGCTGGCAGGGAGTCCAGGAAAAGCTCTGGAACTGCCTAAGAGGCAAGAGATCATTGTTTTGGGGTGGGCAAGGAGAGGGGATTCAGAGCACTGCCTAAACGAGCTCCAGAGACAGAAACGAGCCACAGCTATCAGTGCAGACAACAGAGACAGGCATGAAATGCTAATGCTGTTGCTGCAGGTACCAAGAAGCCTGTGTGCAAGCACAGGTCACTATCCACATCTCCCCTCCTGGAAGCCTGTGCAGCCCACCACTGCCAGGGTCCCGTGATCCAGGGACAACTTCCCCAGGAGAACACACGGCACCTCACGCTGTTGCAACATCACGCCGGCCTCTGCCACCACAGGCTCGCCCCGCATTCCGTACCCCTCACTCTCCCTGGCCTGAAGGAGCCAGAGCCCCTGAATCAGCTGCTACTTTGACCCCATCCTGTCTGGGAAGGGAACAGACACCCTCAGGTGACCTACATGCAGAGGCGGGGCCAAATCCAAAGCTGAACCCCTGGAGCTGTGCGAACAAAGAAGAAAAAGGGAAATCTCTCCCAGCAGCCTCAGGAGCAGTGGATTAAATCTCCACAGTCAAATTGATGTACCCTGCAACTGTGGAATACCTGAATAGATAACAAATCATCCCAAAATTGAGGCGGTGGACTTTGGGAGCAACTGTAGACTTGGGGTTTGCTTTCTGCATCTAATTTGTTTCTGTTTTATGTTTATCTTAGTTTAGTATTAAGGGCTTATTATCATTGGTAGATTTATTTATTGATTTGGTTGCTCTCATCCTTTTATATATATATTGGTTTTCCTTTTTCTCTTTTTGTGAGTGTGTATTTGTATGCTTCTTTGTGTGAGTCTGTCTGTATAGCTTTGCCTTTGCCATTTGTCCTAGGGTTCTGTCTGTCCAGTCTTTTTGGTTTTTTGGGTGTTTTTTTCTTAGTATCATTTTTAGCGCTTGTTATCATTGGCAGATTTGTTTTTCGGTTTCGTTGCTCTCTTCTTTCTTTTTCTTCTTTTTATTACTTTTTTATTCCTTTTATTTTTAATATTTTTTTATTTTAATAAATTTATTTTATTTTATTTTTACTTTCTTTCTTTTTCTTCTCCCTTTGCTTCTGAGCCATGTGGCTGAGAGGGTCTTGGTGTTCCAGCCAGGTGTCAACCCTGAGACTCTGGGGTGGGAGAGCCAAGTTCAGCACATTGGTCCACCAGAGACCTCCAGGCCCCAAGTAACATCAAATGGTGAAAGCTCTCCCAGAGGTCTCCATCTCAACACGAAGACCCAGCCCACTCAATGACCAGCAAGCTACAGGGCTGGACACCCTATGGCAAACAACTAGCAAGACAGGAACACAAACCCACCCATTAGCAGAGAGGCTGCCTAAAATCATAATAAGGTCACAGACACCCCAAAACACACCACCGGATGCAGTCCTGCCCACCAGAAAGACAAGATCCAGCCTCATCCACCAGAACACAGGCACCAGTCCCCTCCACCAGGAAGGCTACACAAGACAATGAACCAACCTCACTATTGGCGGCAGACACAAAAAAACAATAAGAACTTCAAACCTACAGGCTATGAAAAGGAGACCCCAAGCACAGTAAGTTAAACAACGTGAGAAGACAGAGAAATATGCAGCAGTTGAAGAAGCAAGGTAAAAACCCACCAGACCAAACAAATGAAGAGGAAATAGGCAGTCTACCTGAAAAAGGATTCAGAGTAATGATAGTAAATGTGATCACTGAAGAACTCAGAGAAGAACTCAAAAAATACCCAGAAACAAATGACAATGAAAACATGATTACCCAAAACCTATGGGATGCAGCAAAAGCAGTTCTAAGAGGGAAGTTTATAGCAATACAATCCTATGTCAAGAAACAAAAATCTCAAAGAAACAACCTAACTTTACATCTAGAGCAATTAGAGAAAGAACAACAACAACCAAAAAAAAAAAAAACCCCTCAAATTTAGCAGAAGGAAAGAAATCATAAATATCAGATCAGAAATAAATGAAAGAGAAATGAAGGAAACTATAACAAAGATCAATAAAAGTAAAATATGCTTCCTTGAGAAGGTAAACAAAATTGATAAACCATTAGCCAGACTCATCAAGAAAAAAAGGGAGAAGACTCAAAAGGAACAGAATTAGAAATGAAAAAGGAGAAGTAACAACTGACACTGCAGAAATACAAAGGCTCATGAGAGATTACTACAAGCAACTCTATGCCAATAAATTGGAGAACCTGGAATAAGTGGACAAATTACTAGAAAAGCACAACCTTCCATGACAGAACCAGGAAGAAATAGAATATACAAGCAGAAATTTCACGAGCACTGAAGTTGATACTCTGATTTAAATTCTTCCAAGAAAAAAAAGCCCAGGACTAGATGGGTTCACAGGTGAATTCTATCAAACACTTAGAGAAGAGCTAACACCTATCCTTCTCAAACTCTTCCAAAATATAGCAGAGGAAGCAACACTCCCAAACTCATTCTACGAGGCCACCATCACCCTGATACCAAAATCAGACAAAGATGTCACAAAAAAAGAAAATTATAGGCCAATATCACTGATGAACATAGATGTAAAAGTCCTCAACAAAATATTAGCAAACAGAATCCAACAGCACATTGAAAGGATCATACACCATGATCAAGTGGGGTTTATCCCAGGAATGCAAGGATTCTTCAATAAACCCAAACCAATCAATGTGATAAGCCATATTAACAAACTGAAGGATAAAAACCATATAATAATCTCAAGAGATGCAAAAAAAGCTTTTGACAAATTCAACACCCATTTATGATAAAAGCCCTCCAAAAAGTAGGCATGGGGGAACTGACCTCCACATAATAAAGGGCATATATGACAAACCCACAGCCAACATCATTCTCAATGGTGAAAAACTAAAACCATTTCTGCTAAGATCAGTAGTAAGACAAGGTTGCCCTCTCTCACCACTGTTATTGACAAAGTTTTGGAAGTTTTTGTCACAATAATCAGAGAAGGAAAAGAAATAAAAGGAATCCAAATTGGAAAACAAGAAGTAAAACTGTCACTGTGTGCAGATGACATGATACTATACAGAGAGAATCCTAAAGATGCTCCCAGAAACCTACTAGAGCTAATCAATGAATTTGGTAAAGTAGCAGGATACAAAATGAATTCACAGAAATCTCTTGCATTCCTATACACTAATGATGATAAATCTGAAAGAGAAATTAGGAAACATTCCCATTTACCATTGCAACAAAAAGAAGAAAATACCTAGGAATAAACCTACCTAAGGAGATAAAAGACCTGTATGAAGAAAACTATAAGACACTGATAAAAGAAATCAAAGAGGATACAAACAGATGGAGAGATATATTATGTTCTTGGGTTGGAAGGATCAACTTTTTAAAAATGGCTATACTACCCAAAGCAATCTACAGATTCAGTGCAATGTCTACCAACTACCAATGGCATTTTTCACAGAACTAGAACAAAGAATTTCACAATTTGTATGGAAACACAAAAGACCCTGAATAGCCAAAGCAATCTTGAGGAATTAAAATGGAGCTGGAGAAATCAGGCTCCCTGCTTTCAGACTATACTACAAAGCTACAGTAAGCAAGACAGTATGGTACTGGCACAAAAACAGAAATATAGATCAATGGAATAGGATAGAAAGCCCAGAGATAAATCCACCCACATATGGCCACCATAAATTTGGCAAAGGAGGCAAGAATATACAATGGAGAAAAGACAGCCTGTTCAATAAGTGGTGCTGGGAAAACTTGACAGCTACATGTAAAAGAATGAAATTAGAACATTCTCTAACACCACACACAAAAATAAACTCAAAATGGATTAAAGACCTAAATGTAAGGCCAGACACTATCAAACTCTTAGAGGAAAACATAGACAGAACACTCTATGACATCAATCACAGCAAGATCCTTTTTGACCCACCTCCTAGACAAATGGAAATAAAAACAAATATAAACAAATGGGACCTAATGAAACTTAAAAGCTTTTGCACAGCAAAGGAAACCATAAACAAGATGAAAAGACAACCCTCAGAATGGGAGAAAATTCTTGGAAATGAAGCAACTGACCAAGGATTTATCTCCAAAATATACAAGCAGACCATGCAGGTCAATATCAAAAAGCAAAGAACCCAATCCAGAAATGGGCAGAATACCTAAATAGACATTTCTCAAAAGTAGATATACAGATTGCCAACAAGCACTTGAAAGGACGCTCAACATCACTGATCATTAGAGAAATGCAAATCAAAACTACAATGAGGTATCACCTCACACCTGTCAGAATGGCCATCATCAAAAAATGTACAAACAATAAATGCTGGAGGGAGCGTCGAGAATAGGGAACCCTTTTGCACTATTGGTGGGAGTGTAAATTGATACAGCCACTATGGAGAACAGTATGGAGGTTCTTCAAAAAACTAAAAATAGAACTACCATACGACCCAGCAATCCCACTACTGGGCAAATACCCTGAGAAAACCATAATTCAACTATAGTCATGTACCACAATGTTCACTGCAGCTTTATTTACAATAGCCAAGACATGGAAGCAACCTATGGAAGCAACATGGAAGCAACAGATGAATGGATAAAGAAGATGTGGCACATATATACAATGGAATATTACTCAGCCATAAAATGAAATGAAATTGAGTTATATGTAGTGAGGTGAATGGACCTAGAGTCTATCATACAGAGTGAAGTAAGTCAGAAAGAGAAAAACAAATACCGTATGCTAACATATATATGAATAACCTAGGGGCAGGACAGGAATAATGATGTAGACATAGAGAATGGACTTGAGGACATGGGGAGGGGGAAGGGTAAGCTGGGATGAAATGAGAGAGCAGCATTGATATATATATATACTACCCAGTGTAAAACAGAAAGCTAGTGGGAAGAAGCCACATACCACAGGGAGATCAGCTCGGTGCTCTGTGACCACCTAGAGGGGTGGGATAGGGAGGGTGGGAGGGAGAAGCAAGAGGGAGGGGATATGGGGATATATGTATATGTATAGGTGATTCACTTTGTTATAAAGTAGAAACTAACACAACATTGTAAAGCAATTATACTTCAATGAATATGTGAAAAAAAAAGCCAGAGAAAGGCAAATACTCATTTTCCCAGCATCCCTTGCATATAGGGGTAGTCATGTGGCATAACTCTGGCCAACAAGACATAAGTAGAGATCAGGCAGGGGCCTCTGGGAAGACTTTTACTTTCCATATAAACAAATACACATGGCTAGTGCTACCATCTTCTTGCTTCCTTGAACATAGATTTCCTGCCTGAAGCAATCACTTTGGGTTATAACCATCTTGTGGCCAGGAGCATTTAAGCATAAAGAAAAGCCAACACCCCGAAGACAGCAGAGGCAGAGCAGAATGTTAGAAAGAACTTGAATCCTTAATGGCATCACTGAGGTGGAATCAGTATTAAGAGTACCACCAGAATTCTCATCTGAGGAAAAAAAAAATACCCTCATTTGTTTAAAGCAACATTAGTTGCAGCCCAAAGATAACTGACACAGTTACCTTGGACAAATTAATCTCTCTAAGCCTCAGTTGTCATATCTGTACAATGAAGAAAAAGCTTACCTATCTCATCAGTTTACTGTCACATCATTAATTCACTATATATTAACTGAGCACCTACTATGTAATAGAAACTGTTCTAGGAGTTCGGCATATAGCAGTACTTAAAGGTTCCTTTGACTATAGAACAGACTTTCTAATCTTGAGAGGCAGGCAATAAACACAAAAGTATCATGAATTTTGAAGACTCAAGTTAAAAACACATGTGAAGGACCTGGCAGTTCTTGGCACAGAGTAGTGCTCAATAAATAGCAGCTGCTACTACTATCATTCTTACTGACATTCAATAAATACTGCTTAAATTCTTAGGACCTCCCCATACCCACATATATATGAGTTATTAGAAATATGGGGATCTCAAGCCATCCCATAATGTCACAAGGAATCCTTGCACTCTGACCTGCCGTTTAACTTTTTCTTCTCAAGCTGGGAACATTCTCTTTTAGACCTGAGACTCCAAGGTTCACATGCCTTTAGCACTTTCGAGTGCTAGAACTTGTCCTGAATGATCAAACCAGAAAGGCTAACATCCCAGGAAAGGAAGAAGGAAGTTGGAAAGGACTGGGGATTTGTTACAGGTGGCTGCCCTGTCTAACTAGAAACCTGACAGGCTTTGCTTGGAGCAATTAACCCATGTGAATGTATGTTAATGACTATTTCTCTCAGGAGATGGCCAGGAGACACCTAACTGGGACTGGACAATATAATCCAAAATGCCTTTTTTTTTTTAAACATCTTTATTGGAGTATAATTGCTTTACAATGGTGTTAGATTCTGCTGTATAACAAAGTGAAGCAGTTATACATATACATATGCCCCTATATCTCTTCCCTCTTGCATCTCCCTCCCTCCCACCCTCCCTATCCCACCCCTCTAGGTGGTCACAAAGCGCGGAGCTGATATCCCTGTGCTATGGGGCTACTTCCCACTAGCTATCTATTTTACATTTGGTAGTGTATATACGTCCATGCCACTCTCTCACTTTGTCCCAGCTTACCCTTACCCCTCCCCGTATCCTCAAGTCCATTCTCTAGTAGGTCTGCGTCTGTATTCCCATCTTGCCCCTAGGCTCTTCTGACCATTTTTTTTTCTTTTGTTTTTTTAGATTCCATATATATATATATATATATATATATATATATATATATATATGTTAGCATACGGTATTTGTTTTTCTCTTTCTGACTTACTTCACCCTGTATGACAGTCTCTAGGTCCATCCACCTCACTACAAATAACTCAGTTTCATTCCTTTTGATGGTTGAGTAATATTCCATTGTATATATGCATCACATCTTCTTTATCCATTCATCTGTTGATGGACACATAGGTTGTTTCCATGTCATGGCTATAGTAAATAGAGCTGCAATGAACATTTTGGTACATGACTCTTTTTGAATTATGGTTTTCTCAGGGTATATGCCCAGGAGTGGGATTGCTGGGTCATATGGTAGTTCTATTTTTAGTTTCTTAAGGAACCTCCATACTGTTCTCCATAGTGGCTGTATCAATTTACATTCCCACCAACAGTTTTCAGATATCATTTCAATTAAAAACTGATTTCTTGAGTTGGAATTGCAAGCCAATGTGTAAGTTAGGCTTTGAAATACCTTGGAAATACCATTGGGTAAATACAGGTTCTAGTGCTGGATCCAACCATGATTTCTGTGGGATCCTAAGCAATCCTTCCCAGTTTTCCCATCAGTGCAGTGATGGGACTGGACTAGATCATGTCTAAGGGACCTTTCAGCTGACATCCTGTCATTCTACCCTTCTCAAATCATCTACTCTGGTGAGACTCCCTCCTCCCAGCAGCAGTGGAACAGGGGTGCCTCTCTCAGCAGATTTTCTAATGCCCAGCCACCAGGGGAAAAAAAAAGTGCTGACGGATACTCTGGCTGCCTCCGTGTTGTTAAACACCTACTTACAGCTCTAATCAGCTGGTTCGCACGCCCAGGATATGGGGATTGATAGCTGACATTGACCTGGCAAGGAGACGATCTTGCAATCACCAGCCAAAGCGACTTAGGCGTATGGGCTGGGAATTTGCCAAGTGGTACTGCAAAGGGGAGAGACAGCAGGGAACATAAGAACGGGAGGTGGTTTTGCGTAGTGGTTAAGAACATTGGTTGCAGAGCCAGGTAGATCTAGATTTCATTTCTTTCTCTACCCTTTTCTACCTGTGTAAACGTGGACATGTTATTCCACATGTTTCTCAATAGCAGCTGACCCTACCCCACTATCCCAGGGAGTAAACCTGGATGGGCCTATATGGCACTGTATTCTTTTCTTCTTGCCAGTGATTGCGTAAATGGGTATGGGACCCAATCCTGGCCATTGAGGCCTGAGAAGATTTTTTTCTGGGTAACTTCTTGGAAGTTTTCCTTGCTAAAAAATAAATAAATAAATAAGTAAACAAAAGAGACACCTGCAAGCCTCTTAGTCATTAAGGTTATAATGCTAATTTAGGCCACTCTGTGACCATGAAGAAAGACCCCGCTGACAGAATGAGTATGGCACAGCAAAAAATGGAAAGAACCCTGGTCTGTGATGATGTCACTGAGCCACCAAATTCTTCACAACCCTAGAGCTGCCCTATTCCCAGCCTGCTTGCTCTTGCTAGATGAGAAAATAAATCTCTATTACTTACACTACTTTGAGTAGATTTTCTGTTCATTGTATCCAAGAGCCTTCTGTGAGTAGCAGTCATAATAATTGCTGTTATCATTGCTAAAATTCTACTGTCCAGAGTAGTATACAAAGCAAAAATTCAGAGTTAGAAGAACTAGGCTCAAATCCGAGTAACTCCATTCAACATGCTGTATCTCCATTTCCTAATTTACAGGTATACCTCTGAAGATCATAAGGTTCTGAAAAGTCGTAAGGATCTATACAAACTTAGAGGAATAATATTAACACCCGCTCTGCCATTGGTAGTCTCTAACATGAAAAGAAAAGCACAGTAGCTGAGAGTCAGCAGAACCAGTTCCTAATTGCACCTTGACACTAATTTCCTTGGTGACATTGGACAAGTCCCTTCCCTTCCTTAGTTTTTCTGCAGAATTAGAGTCTTGGGCTGGTTTAAATCTAAGGTCATTCTTGGAATTGATATTCTATAAATCAGAGTGATATAACCTTTTTTTTCTTGTATAGCAGGGAAAAAAAATGTTGACGGGGTGACAACAAATTTAGTGGAAGAGCCATGCGGACCTCCTATGAGCACGGTGTGCTGTGCTTCGTGCTGCTGCACTGCAGTCGTCTACCGCACAAGGACAGTACCCACCTGTGCAGGATCCCACTCCACTCTCAGAGTTAAGATGCCGACTGCACCCTACCCTCACCTCTAGTTAACCTGTTGGACAATTCCTCTGGCATCTCAACCCACAACCCCCAAAGAAAACACTGCCTGAAAGTTTCTAGTTTTTCCTCATGAAGTACAAGCTACTTAAAAAACAAGGCCACTAAGAGCAAGGATTCTCAAAATGAAATTATTTTCGCTTACTGCAGGAATCATTTAAGAAAACAGACTAAAACTCCCATCCAAATCAACCCAACAGCACTTCCAAAATACCCAGTCTAGATACAACACCAGACGGAACAGAAGTAGATTCTGTTTTGCCCATTTTCCAAGTGCATAAAGCAACTTTGCCTTCTGACACTGCATGTAGACTGACAGAGAAACTTCCCATCTGTAATGGTATGTGGTCCTTTTAAAAAGCCCTTTTATGTGACACTCCCAACAGTACATAAGAAAAGAAGGCAAAGGAGGGGGCAATATGGCATAATAGTTAAGATCTATGCTTTTGAATAAATGATATCTGAAGCCAAAATCTAGCTCTGCTCAGTTCATTCTTTTTCTCTCTCTCTCAAAATGTGTGTACTATACCCTTTCTATGTGCCAGGAACTGTTCTACACTTCAGTATCACTCTTCAATATACACACATATCCTCCTTTCCCAACCACTCCCAGAACCTCAGATGTGTTCAGGTGGTGGTATAGGTCCCTCCCCAAGCCAAAAGGATGAAGTGCATTCATCAATTTTAGTAATTGTACTTCCTCCGATTCCTCTTTGATTGTTATAAGTCTCACAGTGAGCATGTGTCCCAGGGGGTCTCAAAGACCATGCAAACATTTAATGTTTTGCTAAAAGTACTAATGGCTAAAGCTTATTATAGCAAAAGGACACACAATAGGATCAGCAAGGGGAAATAACACAAGATAGAATTTGGAGAAATCCAAGCCCAGGCTTTGTGAGGCTATCTCCATCTGGTGAGGGGACACATGACTGTGCTTGCTTTGCCAGCAATAAAAAAATGCAGTGACAAAGATGCCCATTCTCACCCCTTTTATTCAACAGACTACTGGAAGTCCTAGGTAGAGCAATCAGGCAAGAAAAAGAAATAAAAGCCATCCAAATTGAAAAGGAAAAAGTAAAACGGTCACTATTTGCAGACATGATATTATATACAGAAAGCCCTAAAGACTCTACCAAAAAAAGTTACACCTAATAAATAAATTCAGTACAGTTGCAGAATATAAAACCAATATACAGTAATCTGTTGATTTCTATATACTACTAACAAACTATCAAAAAGTGAAATTAAGAAAACAATTCCATTTACAATTGCATCAAAAAGAATAAAATAACTAGGAATAATCTTACCAAGGAGGTGAAAGAATTGTACACTGAAAACTATAAGACACTGGTGAAGGAAGTGGGGACCTTCAACATGGCAGAGGAGTAAGAAGTGGAGATCACCTTCCTCCCCACAAATACATCATAAATACATCTACACGTTGAACAATTCCTACAGAATACCTACTGAACGCGGGCAGAAGACCTCAGACTTCCCAAAAGGCAAGAAAATACCAACGTACCTGGGTAGGAAAAAAGAAAACAGAAAACAAAGAGACAAAAGAATAGGGATGGGACCTGCACCTCTGGGAGGGAGCTGTGAAGGAGGAAAAGTTTCCACACACTAGGAAGCCCCTTCACTGGCAGACACCAGGGGTGGGGGTGGGGGTGGGGGGGCTTCTGAGCCACAGAGGAGAGTGCAGCAACAGGGGTGCAGAGGGCAAAGCAGAGAGATTCCCACACAGAGGACTGCTGCCGACCAGCACTCACCAGCCCGAGAGGCTTGCCTGCTCACCTGCCAGGGCGGGTGGAGGCTAGGAGCTGAGGCTCGGGCTTCAGATGTCAGATCCCAGGGAGAGGACTGGGGTTGGCTGCATGAACACAGCCTGAAGGGGGCTAGTGCGCCACAGCTAGCCAGGAGGGAGTCCGGGAAAAAGTCTGGACCTGCCTAATAGTCAAGAGACCATTGTTTCAGGGTGCGCGAAGAGAGGGGATTCAGAGCGCCACCTAAACGTGCTTCAGAGGCAGGCGTGAGCCACGGCTATCAGCTCGGACCACAGAGACGGGCAAGAAATGCTAACGCTGCTGCTGCAGCCACCAAAAATCCTCTGTGCAAGCACAGGTCACTATCCAAACCCCCCAGGAGCCAGTGCAGTACAACACAGCCAGGGTCCCATGATCCAGGGACAACGCCCCCCTGAGAACACACGGAACACCCCAGGCTATTGCAAAGTCACGCTGACCTCTGCCACTGCAGGCTCACCCTGCATTCCATTATACCTACCGGAACCCTCCATCCCCCCAGCCTGAATGAGCAAGAGCCCCCTAATAAGCTGCTGCTTTAACCCCCTCCTGTCTCAGTGGGGAAAAGATGCCTAAGGGTGACCTACATGCAGAGGTGGGGCTAAAGCTGAACACCAGGAGCTGTGTGAACAAAGAAGAGGAAGGAAAATCTATCCCAGCAGCCTCAGGAGCATCAGATTAAATCCCCACAATCAACTTGAAGTACACTGCATCTGTGGAATACCTGAACAGACAACAATCATCCCAAAATTGGGGCAGTGGACTTTAGGACTAACTGTAGACTTTGGGTTTGCTAGCTGCGACTGATTTGTTTCTGATATTTATGTTTATCTTAGTTTAGTGTTTAGCGCTTGTTATCATTGGTGGATTTGTTTATTGGGTTGGTTGCTCTCCTTTTTTAGTATCTTATTTGATTTTTTTATTTTAATAATTTTTTTATATTATTTTAAAATTTTTTATTTTTTTTCTATTTTTCTCCCTTTTCTTCTTTTTATTTTTTTTCAAGATTTTTTTTTTTTTTTTTGCAGTACGTGGGCCTCTCACTGCTGTGGCCCCTCCCGCTGTGGAGCACAGGCTCCAGACACGCAGGCCCAGCGGCCATGGCCCACGGGCCCAGCCACTCCATGGCACATGGGATCCTCCTGGACTGGGGCACGAACCCGCGTCCCCTGCCTCGGCAGGCGGACCCCCAACCACTGCGCCACCAGGGAAGCCCCATTTTTTAATTTTTTTAAACTTTTTTTTTCATAAATTTACTTATTGATTTTATTTTTGGCTGCACTGGGTCTTCGTTGCTGCATGCAGGCCTTCTCTAGTTGCGGTGAGCAGGTGCTACTCTTCATTACGGTGCGCAGGCTTCTCACTGCAGTGGCTTCTCTTGTTGTGGAGCATGGGCTCTAGGCACATGAGCTTCAGTACTTGTGGCACACAGGCTCAGTAGTTGTGGCACATGGGCTTAGTTGCTCTGTGGCATGTGGGATCTTCCTGGACCAGGGCACAAACCCGTGTCCCCTGCATTGGCAGGCAGATTCTTAACCACTGCACCACCAGGGAAGTCCCTCCCTTTTCTTCTGAGCCATGTGGCGACAGGGTCTGGTGCTCTGGCCTGGTGTCAGGCCTGAGCCTCTGAGGTGGGAGAGCTGAGTTCAGGACACTGGACCACCGGAGACCTCCAGGCCCCACATAATATCAATCAGCTAGAGCTCTCCCAGAGATCTCCATCTCAACGATAACACCCCAGCTCCATCCAACGGCCAGCAAGATCCAGTGCTGGATGCCTTATGCCAAACACCTAGCAAAACAGGAACACAACCCCACCCATTACCAGAGAGGCTGCCTAAAATCATACTAACTTCACAAACACCCCAAAATACAGCACTGGACACATCCCTCCCCACAAGAAAGACAGGTACCAGCCCCCTCCACCAGGAAGCCTACGCAAGCCAATGAACCAACATCACCCACTGGGGGAAGACACGAAAAACAATGGGAACCATGAACCTGCAGCCTGCAAAAAGGAGACCCCAAACACAGTAAGTTAAACAACATGAGAAGACAGAGAAATATGCAGCAGATGAAGGAGCAAGGTAAAAACCCAGCACACCAAACAAATGAAGAGGTAATAGGCAGCTTACGTGAAAACGAATTCAGAGTAATGATAGTAAAGATGATCCAAAATCTTGGAAATAGAATGGAGAAAATACAGGAAATGTTTAAACAGGACTTAGCAGAACTAAAGAGCAAACAAACAATGATGAACAACACAATAAATGAAATTAAAAATTCTCTAGAAGGAATCAAAAGCAGAATAACTCAAGTATAAGCACAGACAAGTAACCTGGAAGATAAAATAGTTGGAAATATCTACCACAGAGCAGAATAAAGGAAGAAGAATGAAAAGAATTGAGGACAGTCTCAGAGACTTCTGGGACAACATTAACTGAACCAACATTCAAACCACAGGGGTCCCAGAAGAAAAAGAGAAAAACAAAGGTCTCAGAAAATATTTGAAGAGATTTTGGATGAAAAATTCCCTAACATGGGAAAGGAAATAGTCAGTCAACTCGAGGAAGCACAGAGAGGCCCATATAGGATAAACCCAAGGAGAAACACGTTAAGACACATATTAATCAAATTATCAAAAATTGAGTACAGAGAAAAAACATTAAAAGCAGCAAGGGAAAAGCAACAAATAACATACAACAGAACCCCCATATGGTTAAACAGCTGATCTTTCAGCAGAAACTCTGAAGGCCAGAAGGAAGGGGCAGTACGTATTTAAAGTGATAAAAGGGAAAAACTTAAAAGCAAAATAACTACCCAACAAGGATCTCATTCAGATTCGATGGAGAAATTAAAACCTTAAAGACAAAAAAACTTAAGAGAATTCAGCACCACCAAACCAGCCAGAGAAACTTCTCTAGGCAGGAAACACAAGAGAAGGAAAAGACTTAAACTAACAAATCCCAAACAATTAAGAAAATGGGAATAGGAACATACATATGGATAATTACCTTAAATGTAAATGGATTAAATGCTCCAACCAAAGACACAGACTGGTTGAATGGATACAAAAACAAGACCCATATATATGCTGTCTACAAGAGACCCACTTCAGACTGAAGGACACAGACAGACTGAAAGTGAGAGGATGGAAAAAGATATTCCATGCAAATGGAAGTCAAAATAAACCTGGACTAGCAATTCTAATATCAGAAAAAATAGACTTTAAAATAAAGACTAATAAAAGAGACAAAGAAGGACACTACATAATGATCAAGGGATCAATCCAAGAAGAAGATATAATAATTGTAAATATTTATGG
The DNA here is from genome assembly GCF_963924675.1 of Phocoena phocoena. Taxonomy (NCBI): domain Eukaryota; kingdom Metazoa; phylum Chordata; class Mammalia; order Artiodactyla; family Phocoenidae; genus Phocoena; species Phocoena phocoena. Next base: position 128,906,918 of record NC_089221.1, on the reverse strand, counting down.
ACCCAACACAGGAGCACCTCAATACAGAAGGCAAATGCTAACAGCCATAAAAGGGGAAATCGACAGTAACACAACCACAGTAGGCAACTTAACACCTCACTTACACCAATGGATAGACCATCAAAAATAAAAATAAATAAGGAAACACAAGTTTTAAATGACACATTAAACAAGAAGGACTTAGTTGATATTTATAGGACATTCCATCCAAACGCAACAGAATACACTTTCTAATCAAGTTCTCATGGATCATTCTCCAGGATAGACCATATCTTGAGTCACAAATCAAACCTTGGTAAATTTAAGAAAATTGTAACCGTATCAAGTATCTTTTCCGACCAAAACATAAGGAGAGTAGATATCAATTATAGGAAAAAAACCTAAAAATTACAAACACAGGGAGGCTAAACACTATGCTACTATATAACCAAGAGATACTGAGGAAATCAAAAATACCTAGAGACAAATGACAATGAAAACATGATGACCCAAAACTTATTGGATGCAGCAAAAGCACTTCTAAGAGGGAAACTTACAGCAAGACAATCCTACCTTAAAAAACAAGAAACAACTCAAATAAACAACCTAACCTTACACCTAAAGCAATTAGAGAAAGAAAAAAAAGAAAAACCAAAGTTAGCAGAAGGAAAGACATCATAAAGATCAGAACACAAATAAATGAAAAAGAAATGAAGGAAACAATAGCAAAGATCAATAAAACTAAAAGCTGCTTCTTTGAGAAGATAAACAAACTTGATAAACCATTAGCCAGACTCATCAAGAAACAAAGGGCGAAGACTCAAATCAACAGAATTAGAAATGAAAAAGAAGCAGTAACAACTGACCCTGCAGAAATACAAAGGATCATGAGAGATTACTACAAGCAACTCTAGGCAATAAAATGGACAACCTGGAAGAAATGGACAAATTCTTAGAAAAGCACAACCTTCTGAGACTAAACCAGGAAGAAACAGAAAATAAAAAGAGACCAATAAAAAGCACTGAAATTGAAACTATGATTAAATATCTTCCAACAAATAAAAGCCCAGCACCAGATGGCTTCACTGGCGAACTCTATCAAACACTGAAAGAAGAGTTAAACCTGTCCTTCTCAAACACTTCCAAAATAGAGCAGAGGGAGGAACACTCCCAAACTCATTCTATGAGGCCACCATCACCCTGATACCAAAACCAGACATATATATCACAAAAAAAGAAAACAACAGGCCAATATCACTGATGAACATAGATGCAAAAATCCTCAACAAAATAGTAGCAAACAGAACCCAACAGGACATTAAGAGAATCATACACCATGATCAAGCGGGTTTTATCCAAGGAATGCAAGGATTCTTCAATATATGCAAATCAATCAATGTGATACACCATATTAACAAATTGAAGAATAAAAACCATTTGATAATTTAATAGATGCAGAAAAAGCTTTCGACAAAATTCAACACCAATTTATGATAAAAACCCTGCAGAAAGTAGGTATAGAGGGAACCTACGTCAACATAATAAAGGCCACATATGACAAACCCACAGCCAACTTCATTCTCAATGGTGAAAAACTGAAACCATTTCCGCTAAGATCAGGAACAAGACAAGGGTGTGCACACTCACCACTATTATTCAACATAGTTTTGGAAGTTTGGGCCACAGCAATCAAAGATGAAAAAGAAATAAAAGGAATCCAAATTGGAAAACAAGAAGTAAAACTGTTACTGTTTTCAGATGACATGATACTATACATAGAAAATCCTAAGGATACTACCAGAAAACTACTAGAGCTAATCAGCAGGAGGATACAAAATTAATGCAGAGAAATCTCTTGCATTGCTATACACTAATGATGAAAAATCTGAAAGAGAAATTAAGGAAACATTCCCATTTACCACTGCAACAAAAAGAAAAAAATACCTAGGAATAAGCCTACCTAAGGAAGCAAAAGACCTGTATACAGAAAACTATAAGACACTGATTAAAGAAATTAAAGATGATACAAATACATGGACAGATATACCTTTTTCTTGGATTGGAAGGATCAACACGGTAAAAGTGAATATACTACCCAAAGCAATCTACAGATTCAATCCAATCCCGTTCAAACTACCAATGGCATTTTTCACAGAACTAGAACAAAAAAGTTCACAATGTGTATAGAAACACAACAGACTCCAAATAGCCAAAACAATCTTGAGAAAGAAAAACGGAGCTGAAGGCATCAGGCTCCCTGTGTTCAGACTATACTACAAAGCTACACTAATCAAGACAGTATGGCAATGGCACAAAAAATGAAATATAGATCAATGGAACAGGACAGAAAGCCCAGAGATAAACCCACGCACATATGGTCACCTTATCTTTGATAAAAGAGGCAAGAATATACAATGGAGGAAAGACAGCCTCTTCAATAAGTGGTGCTGGGGAAACTGGACAGCTACATGTAAAATAATGAAGTTAGAACACTACCTAACACAATACCCAGAAATAAACTCAAAATGGATTCAAGACCTAAATGTAAGGCCAGACACCATAAAACTCTTAGAGGAAAACATAGGCAGAATGCTCTATGACATAAATCACAGCAAGATCCTTTTTGACCCACCTCCTAGAGAAATGGAAATAAAAACAAAAATAAACAAAAGGGACCTAATGAAACTTAAAAGCTTTTGCACAGCAAAGGAAACCAAAAACAAGACCAAAAGATAACCCTCAGAATGGGAGAAAATATTTGCAAATGAAGCAACTAAGGATTAATCTCCAAAATATACAAGCACCTCATGCAGCTCAATATAAAAAAAACAAACAACCCAATCCAAAAATGGGCTGAAGACCTATATAGACGTTCCTCCAGAGAAGATATACAGATTGCCAACAAACACATGAAAGGATGCTCAACATCACTAATTATTAGAGAAATGAAAATCAAATTACAATGAGGTATCACCTCACACCAGTCAGAATGGCCATCATCAAAAAATCTAGAAACAATAAATGCTGGAGAGGGTGTGGAGAAAAGGGATCCCTCTTGAACTGTTGGTGGGAATGTAAATTGATACAGCCACTATAGAGAACAGTATGGAGTTTCCTTAAAAACCTAAAATTAGAACTACCATATGACCCCACAATCCCACTACTGGGCATATACCTTGTGAAAACCATAATTAAAAAAGAGTCATGTACCACAATATTCATTGCAGCCCTATTTACAATAGCAGGACATGGAAGCAACCTAAGTGTTCATCGATAGAAGAATGGATAAAGAAGATGTGGCACATATATACAATGGAATATTACTCAGCCATAAAAAGAAACGAAATTGAGTTATTTGTAGTGAGGTGGATGGACCTAGAGTCTGTCATACAGAGTGAAGTAAGTCAGAAAGAGGAAAACAAATACCATACGCTAACACATATATATGGAATCTAAGAAAAACAAAAGTCATGAAGAACCTAGGGGTAAGACGGGAATAAAGACACAAACCTACTAGAGAACGGACTTGAGGATATGGGGAGCGGAAGGGTAAGCTGGGACAAAGTGAGAGAGTGGCATGGACATATATACACTACCAAACGTAAAACAGATAGCTAGTGGGAAGCAGCCGCACAGCACAGGGAGATCAGCTCGGTGGTTTGTGACCACCCAGAGGAGTGGAATAGGGAGGGTGGGAGGGAGGGAGACGCAAGAGGGAAGATATATGGGAACATATGTATATGTATAACTGATTCACTTTGTTATAAATCAGAACCTAACATACCACTGTAAAACAATTATACTCCAATAAACATGTTAAAGAAAAAAAAGATGTGGCACATATATACAATGGAATATTACTCAGCCATAAAAAGAAATGAAATTGAGTTATTCGTAGTGAGGTGGATGGACCTAGAGACTGTCATACAGAGTGAAGTAAGTCAGAAAGAGAAAAACAAATACCGTATGCTAACACACATATATTGAATCTAAAAAAAAATACTTGTTCCGATGAACCTAGGAACAGGACAGGAATAAAGACGCAGACGTAGAGAATGGACTTGAAGACTCAGGGAGGGGGAAGTGTAAGCTGGGATGAAGTGAGAGTAGCACTGACATATATATACTACCACCTGTAAAATAGATAGTGGGAAGCATCTGCATAGCACAGGGAGATTAGTTCAGTGCTTTGTGACCACCTAGAAGGGTGGTATAGAGAGGGTGGGAGGGAGATGCAAGAGGGAGGGTATACATGTATACATGTATATATGTATACATGTAGCTGATTCACTTTGTTATACAGCAGAAACTAACACAGCATTGTAAAGCAATTATACTCCAATAAAGATGTTAAAAAAAGTCAAAGGATAGAAGTTGTGTAAAATTTTGAATAAGCATATACTGAGCACAATATGGGTGAGTATAAACATCTATTGTACTTGAAACTTAAAAAAAAAAGACATGAGGAAAGAAATTGCATAAGACACACACACATACACACAAAGGAAAGATATTCTGTGTTCATGGATTGGAAGTATCATTAAAATATTAAAAATTGTTAAAATATTCATACTACCGAAAGCAATCTACAAATTCAATGCAATTCCTATCAAAATTCCAGTGGCATATTCTACAGAAAGAGAACAAAACCCTAAAATTTGTGTGGAACCACAAAACATTCCAAATACCCAAAGCAATTTTCAGAAAAAAGAACAAAGCTGGCAGCCTCATGCTCCCTGATTTCAAACTATATTACAAGGCTATAGTAATAAAAACAAAAACATGACATTGGAACAAAAACAAACACATAGATCAGTGGAACAGAATAGAGAACCTAGAAATCAACATTTATATCATATATAGATATATATAAAATTTATATATTACATATAAATACTTATATATATAATATATAAAGTCTATATTATATAATAAAACAATATGTATAAATTTATATGTATATATAAATTTATGACAAGGAATCAAGAATGTACAATGAGGAAAGAAAAGTCTCTTCAATAAATGCTGTTGGCAAAACTGGGCAGCCACATGCAAAGAAAGAAACTGGACTACACTCTTACACTATACCAAACAACTAACTGAAATTGGATTAAACACTTGAATGTAAAACCTGAAACCTAAAACTCCTTGAAGAGAACATAGGTTGTAAGTTCCTTAAAATAAGTCTTGGTGATGATATTTTTGGACTTGACACAAAAGCAAAGGCAACAAAATCAAAAATAAACCAGTGAGACTATATCTAACTCTAAAGCTTCTGCACAGCAAAGGAAACCATCAACAAAATGAAAAGGTAACTCACTGAATGGGTGAAAATATTTGCAGATCATATACAGGCATACCTCAGTGATATTGTATGTTCAGTTCCAGACTAGCACAATAAAGCAAATATTGCAATAAAGCAAGTCACAGGAATATTTTGGTTTTCTAGTGCATATAAAAGTAATGTTTACACTATACTCTAGTCCATTAAGTGTACAGAAGTATTATGCTTTCAAAAATAACATATGTACCTTATTTCAAAAATACTTTATTGCTAAGAAATGCTGACCATCCTCTGAGCCTTCAGCAAGTCAAAAGAGTAACATCAGAGATCATTAATCAGAGAGCACCATGACAAAATAATAATAATAATGGAAAAGTTTAAAATACTGTAAGAATTACCAAAATAGGATACAGACACACAAAGTGAGAAAAATTGCACTGATAGACCTGCTGGATACCAGGTTGCCACAAACCTTCAATTTGTGTAAAAAAAAAAAAAAAAAAGCCAAAACCAATATCTGTGAGTGTGATACAGCAAAGCACAATAAACCAAGGTATGCCTATATCCAATAACAGGTTAATAACCAAAATATATAAAGAACTCATACAAATCAATAGCAAAAAATAAACAAAAAATCCAATTTAAAAATGGTAAGAGGATCTAGACATTTTTCCAGAGAAGACATACAGATGGCAAATACGTACTGAAAAGATGTTCTATATCACTAAACATGAGGGAAATGCAAATTAAAACCACAATGAGATACCATCTCACACCTGTTAGAATGGCTATTTTCAAAAAGTCAAGAAATAACAACCATTGGCAAGGATGTGGAGAAAAGGGAACACCTGTACACTGTTGGTGGGAATGTAAATTGGTGCAGCCTCTATGGAAGACAGTATGGAGGTTCCTCAAAAAATTAAAAATGGAACTACCATATGATACAGCAATTCTACTCCTGGGTATTTATTCAAAGGAAATGAAAACACTTAACTCAAAAAGATATCTGCATCCCTATGTTCATTGCAGCGTGATTTAAAATGGCCAAGACGTGAAAACAACCCAAATATCTACCAATGGATGAATGGCTAAAGAAAATGTGGCATACACATACAACAGAATGCTATTCAGCCATTAAAAAAGAAAATATCTTGCTATTTGTGACAACATGGATGGACCTTGAGGGCATTATGCTAAGTGAAATTAAGTCAAGCAGAGGAAGACAAATACTGTAGGATCTCACTTACACGTGGAATTTTTTAAAAAACCAATCTTATAGATACAGAGAATAGATTGGTGGTTGCCAGAGGTGGACAAAATGGGTGAAGGGGATCAAAAAGTAGAAACTTCCAGTTATAAAATAAATAAGTCATGGGGATGTAATGTATGGCATGATGACTATACTTAATAATACTGTATTGCATATTTGCAAGTTACTGAGAGTAGATCTCACTAGACCAGGCTTATTGTATTGATCATTTTGCAATATATACAAATATTGAATTATTTTGTTGTATACCTGCAATTAATATAATATTGTATGTCCATTATATCAGTTAAAAAAAAAAAACAAAAATACTGCAGTAACACATGCAATGTTTTTGCCTAGGGAAGCCCATTTAAACTTGGCATTGAAGGTTTTTACTGGGGGTTGGTCATATCAACACACTCTGCTCAGCATATACCAAAATTCCAGACCCTCAAAAGAAAAGCAGGTGTTCAACATAAATTACATTGTTTGTACAAACAGTTGAAGAGCCGTAAACCACTCTTATCTGTTAGGGAATTTTTCAAATACCAAGTCCTCAGATGCCAGCCAAAGGCCAACCTTGCAAGCAGGCTCTTCTTTTTTTTTTTTTAAACTATACTTTTATTTTTTTTAATTTATTTTATTTATTTAGTTTTGGCTGTGTTGGGTCTTCATTGCTGTGCACAGGCTTTCTCTAGTTGTGGCAAGCAGGGACTACTCTTCGTTGTGGTGCACGGGCTTCTCATTAAGGTGGCTTCACTTGTTCTGGAGTATGGGTTCTAGGCACGTGGGCTTCAGCAGCTGTGGCACACAGGCTCAGTAGTTGTGGCTCATGGGCAGTTGTGGCACATGGGCTTAGTTGCTCTGTGGCATGTGGGATCTTCCCAGACCAGGGCTCAAACCTGTGTCCCCTGAATTGGCAAGTGGATTCTTAACCACTGCATTACCAGGGAAGCCAAGCAGGTTCTTCTAAAACAGGGGTCCCCAACCCCAGGGCCATGGACTGGTACCAGCCGCACAGCAGGAGGTGAGTGGCAGGTGAGCAAGTGAAGCTTCATCTGCCGCTCCCCATCGCTCCCCATCACCCACACTCACATTACTGCCTGAACCATCGTGCCCACCACTGCATCCATGGAAAAATTGTCTTCCAGGAAACTGGTCCCTGGTACCAAAAAGGTTGGGGACCACTGTTCTAAAAGTAGCAGCCTCTGTCCTGCTATGTTAACTCTTCTCTGCATAACACGTGCCTCAATTCTGATCAATGAGACATAAAAAGAAGTCTGCTGGAGACTTTCTTTCTGGGAAAATAAGAGATCTGCATGAGGAAGAAAAGCCTTTTTTTCCCTATCATTTTACTTCCTGCTTATTGGGATGCTGAATAAAGATAAAGTACCCAGAGCTGAGGCATCAGTCTTGCAACAGCAAGGGGACAAGCATGAGGATGAAAATACAACATGCTGAGTATGGTCAAAAAGAGGGAGGGAAAGTGCCTGGATCCTTGAACGTACCACTGAGCAATTGAACTAATACCGATAGCCACCTACCTGCACATTTTATGTTTTGTGAGGAAAACAAGCCCCTGCAGGCTTAAGCCACAGCTATTAAAATCCTGTTACTTGCAGCCAAATTCACTTCTAAATGATACAACAATCAAGCAAGAACAGCCATGGTTTTTTGGATTTTTTTTTAATGAAGCTTCCAGTCTGGTGGGAGAGACAGATAACAAAATAATTACACTAATAGATGTATAGTTATAAACTGAGACAAGTACTCTGAAGGAAAGGAATTTATTTACATTAGAATATATGAAAAGGAAACTGACCTAGGCTGGTTACAAAGTGAGAAGGAAGTACCTATGGAAAATTTTGTTAAAGTTACTTATTTCCATATAATAAATTGCCCCCAAATTTAACAGCTTAAAACAATCACTGTATTTTGGTCATTATTTTGTGAGTTAGATATCCTGGAAAGGCTTAGCTAGGAATTCTCTCCTGGATCTCTAATGAGGTTTCAGTCAGATATCAACTGGCGCTGCAGTTATCTGAATGCTTGGCTAAGCTGGGTGTTTAAGACGGGTTACTCGCAAGGCTAGCAGGTGATGCTGGCTGTCAGCTGGCTGCCAACTACAGCACCTATACGTGGCCTCTCCAGCACAGAGTCTAAGGGAAGTTGGAGTTCTTGTGAGATGACTCAGGGCTTCAAGCACAACTATTCCAAGCGAAGTGGAAACTGCCTGGTATATTATGACCTAGCCTCAGAAGGTACACAGCATCACTTTCACCATACTCTTGGTCAAAGCAAAACTGCCCAGATCCAAGAGCAATGATACAGACCCCTCCTCTCAGTTGGATAGGATGTCAAGCAAAGTAATGGGCTATTTTTAGAGCTCCATAGACCTCCTTAGGAGATGAGAGTTGAACTAATATCCGGAGAATGAATAGGTAGTATTTAGCAAACAGAAGGGGAAAGCAGACATGACATCTACAGCAAATAGCCTGTGGCAAAAAAGGCCCAGTGGTAGAAGGAAGTACAACATACTGGAGAATAAAGAGACGAGAGCACAGAAAGTGAGGTGTGGGGGATGGGATGGGGAGAGCAGCGTTTTGAAGGGAATTCATGCGGGACTTTGTAGGCTGCGGTAAGGATCTCAGTCTTTATCCTAAAAGTCACTACCTGTGTGACCTTGAATAAGTCACTAAAAACCAGTGTCACTCTATCTGTTAAATGGGGGTAGACGTTGGTCATACCTACCTTATAAAACTGTCAAAAGGTTTAGTGAGATGATACCTTCACAGTAGGTGAAGTGTTCAATAAATAGCAGTTGTGGCTATTATTATGGTTATTTTTATCGTATTTTTATTATATTACTAAATAGGGCATTCACTTTGCAGATAGGAAACTAAGACCCAGAGAGTTTATGTGGCTCAGAACAGTCAAAAAACAAGTCTTTGAGCAGGGGTTGAAACCCAGGTCTCTCGGCCCCATGTTAAGTGTTCATCCTTCCTCCTCACCCTTGGTCAGGGCAGCATAGAGGCAAAGGTGCATCCACACATTGACACCTTCTGTACATCTAGATGACATCTGCTTGAAGTGTTACCGAAATGCACGTGTGTGTGTCCAACACACAGTGAAGCCAAACAATACCAAAAAGTCAGAGTTTAAGTGTCCTCCTCCTCTTAGCCAGGACCTGGACCTCAGAGGGTGAAAGCTGTGCCTTGGGAACTTGCTCTTTCTTGTCAGAACAGAGAATAACATTTGTTTGGTGGAGATTTATAGGAACATCATTACCTAACCATGACCTGACCTCAAGAACACAGGATCTGACACCAAGAAGTTTGCAACAACAAATCACGCCCCTCCCTCACCTCTCCTATAAAAGGGCTTTGCTGAAAGCTTTCGGAGAATTTGGGGTTTTAAGACATGAGCCACCCACTTCCTTGCACGGCCCTGCAATAAGCCTTTCTCCTTTCCAAACTCCGACGTTTTGGTATTGTTAGGCCTCACTGTGCGTCGGGCACACGAACTTGCATTTCAGTAACAGAAGCAGGCATGGATTTTAGGAATTCCATTAATAAACTGAGACCCATCTCTGCTGCTGAGGAACCAGGAAGCCTCGTCTACATGTAACTGATGCAGGAAGTAATGTAACAGAGGACAGGTGCCTTGACTTTGCCACCAGAGAGAATCCCAGCTCAACATCTTCTGGCTCTGTAACCTCCAGCAAGTCACTAAACCCCACTGAGCTTCAGCTATCTCATCACTAGATGAGGAATAATACCCACCTCACTGGGTTATTTTGAGAATAAAAGAGAAAATGAATGTGAAACATTTGAAGCCTCAATAGTACGTGACAAATGTCTCTTCCCACTCAGAAGTCTAACCCTCAAAACATTGAAATAACACTGATTCTTCCCACAAGATCTTATCATCACTGACAATAATACAAAGGAGGATCAGACATTGACTGGTCTCTGTGTGGGTCTATAAATCTACTGAGTAGGTTCCAAACTCAGAATCTTTCCTCTGCCCAGAACCTCCCCCCTCAGATTCTTACACAGATTGTTCTTCATTTTATTCAGGTTTCTACTCAAATAAGGAAGGGCTGAGGAAAGGCTTCATTAGCTAGGATCTCATAGTAGGGGGGATCTGATAACATAGAGATCAGGGCAGAGGGCATGTCACATCAAAAGAACAGCATGAATTAAAGCATAAATGCAGGAAAAGTGGGAGTCCTATTCAGGACCAGGGTAGACAGTTCAGAGACTATGGTAAGAAGAAATATGGGAAGGTACAATGGGTATGGACACTAACACTGGTGAGCCCTGAAATGTCATTCTAAACATTAAGAAGTATTAATACAGTAGGACCCAAGACCCTGACCCATTAATCCAACAATCCATCAGTTGTGTGTACTTGTGCTCTCTCTTACACACACACACACACACACACACACACACACACACTCACTCACTCACAAAGGACCACCTGCCCAACTGTTCTCTTATAAGCCTGGGGGACCACTTGCCAGCCAGGAGTTAAGGTTTATAAGCCCATCACTGATGGAAATTAGAGCTGGCAGACAAGTTATGAGAACATAATTTAGGGGACCACGGGGTGAGATGCCCATTGGTTGACTCAAAGAAAAGGAGTAAGAGGAGAAGAAAGGGAGGGAGGGGGAAGGAGAGGAGGGAGGAAGGGAGAGAGGGAAGATGGGGGAAACGGGGAAGGGAAGAGGAGGAGAGAGGAGGAATAAGCTGGAAGAAACTCTAAAACTCCCACTTTCCCTGCAGTTAGAAGAATGGCTGCCAAAATCATTCTTCCTGAGTCACCCTTGTGGGTAGATTGAGTAGAGAAAGGCTTGTGAGCTAATACTCAGGGACTCATCCCTTGCAGCCTACAAATATCTCCCCATCTGGTTCTGTCTCAGCACCTAAAATTCCTCCAGTTAGGGATGCAGGTGTCTTCAGGAGTCCAGTGTTAAAGTGCAGATAGCTCTAGGAGGAATCCAACATTAAGCTATTATCAACTATTAGCATTTCTATAGGGATTAGACTCAACAGAACCAGAGGTTTTCAGGGCAGGAAGGGATTTTTAGGGGTTACTTTATGAGATAATTTACTAACACCCGGACCATCAGAACCATATCCTCAGGGGAGAAAAGTACAGCCCATGCTCTGGCTCTGCCTCATCTGCCTCCTTCATCTCCTCCTCCTCCCTAAGGCAAACTCATTCATTCATTCATTCATTCAACAACCATTTATTAAGTACTGCTTTAGACACTGGTGATACAGGGTAACCAACGTAGACAAGGTCTTGACATTCCAGCGGAAAAGTTAGACAGTTATAAAGAAACTCTCTAATCTTTGATTCCTCACCCTTAGTCTTTGTGTTCACATTCCTGTGGTACGTGCTAAACCCTAACCCACACTGCTATCTCCCTTTCTGGAGAGCCTACTGCATTATGCAAAGTGTCCAACAGTTTCGTTTTTAACGATGCTCTAATTTTTCGTTCTGCTTCCTCACCCAGACTGTAAGCTCCTGGAGGGCAGAGATATCATCATGTCTAATTGTATCCCTTACTAAGCCAAGCCTATGACAAAGCACACAATGGGAATTCAAAGACTCGACAATCCCTACAGATCACACGCATTTTTTCTCACCACCAAACTCCCGGCATTTAGTAGGTACTCTAAAGACACTTTTTCAATAAATAAATACTAGTTGGTTGATATGCAGAGAAGACATTCCAGGTCAGGTGTCTTGGGGAAATGAGCAGCGCACACAGATGAACAGCATTTGTACACGACATATTTTACGGTGGCATCAGGACAAGGAAGAGTAGATACTAAAAGGGAACAGGAGGGTAGAAACAAACCCTGACCTTATAATTTTTTCATGCTTATTTCCAAGGTATGGGGTGGGCTAAAAATGTCTTCTAACTTGGCACTCAGTGACTGAGGACTGATTTTTCAATTGATCTGACTTATTTCAATTGATCTGACTGATTTACTGCAAATTTTAACATATACTGCAAATCTACTGAACGCTAGGCACTCCACTAGACTCTTGAGAGGATAGAATCCTGATAAGAATTAAATCCAGATTCTGCATTTGAGCAGATTCTGTAAGACCACTGATTCAGAAGTGATTCTGAATTTCAGATTCTGAAAGTCTCTTCCCTGGGTGTCCAGAAAGCAGGCAGCAGACGAATATCTATCATTATGAATAGCAGTGACCTTCAATCTTTTTGTCACAGACTGGAAATATCCAGTGCCATGGGGTAAGACAGAAGTGCTCTTAGTGAAGTGGTCAGATGGGGCTTCCTAACTTTATTAGTGCCCTGGACCTGTCTGGCCAGTTCAATCACACCTTCATGAGCTCATTTATTCTACAACTAGATCTGAAATACCCTTTACCTGACAGGTTCTGGAAGTAGACAGCATGAATTCCATTCCCGGCTCCTCTTCTACTTACTGGTGATGTGAAGTTGGGCAACTTACTGAATAACAGTGCCTCAGTTTTCTCATATATAAGTTGGGGATAATAATAGTGCCAGCATTTCTCCTAGAGTAATGGAAACAAAAGCAAACATAAACAAATGGGACCTAATTAAACTTAAAAACTTTCACACAGCAAAGAAAACCATAAACAAAATGAAAAGACAACCTGCAGAATGGGAGAAAATATTTGCAAATGATGTGACCAACAATGGATTAATTTCCAAAATATACAAACAGCATGTACAATTCAACAACAACAAAAAAAAAACAACCCAATTGAAAAATGGCCAGAAGTCTTAAATAGATGCTTCTCCAAAGAAGACATACAGATGGCCAACAGGCACATGAAAAGATGCTCAACATCACCAATTATTTGAAAAATGCAAATCAAAACTACAATGAGGCATCACCTCACACCAGTCAGAAGGGTCATCATCAAAAAGTCTACAAATAATAAATGCTGGAGAGGGTGCTGGAGAAAAAGGAACCCTCCTACACTGTTGGTGGGAATGTAAATTGGTACAGCCACTGTGGAGAAAAGTATGGAGGTTCCTTAAAAAACATAAAACAGTTACCCTGTGATCCAGCAATCCTACTCCTGGACATATATCCAGAGAAAACTCTAATTCAAAAAGATACATGCAACCCAATATTCATAGTGGCACTATTTACAATAGCTAAGACATGGAAACAACCTAAGCGTCCATCAACAGATGAATGGATAAAAAAGATGCGGTACATATATACGATGGAATATTATTCAGGCATAAAAAAGAGTGAAATAATGCCATTTGCAGCAACATGGATGGACCTAGAGATTATCATACTAAGTCAAGTAAGTCAAATAGAGAAAGACAAATACCATATGATATCACTTATATCTGGAATCTAAAAAAAATGATACAAATGAACTTACTTACAGAACAGAAACAGACTCACAGACTTTGAAAACAAACTTATGGTTACCAAAGGGGAAAGATAAACTAGGAATTTGGGATTCACAGATACACACTACTACAGATAAAACAGGTAAACAAGAACCTGCTGTATAGCATAGGGAACTATATTCGATATCTTGTAATAACCTATAATGGAAAAGAATCTGAAAAAGAATATATATTTATATATGTATGCATTATTGAATCACTTTGCTGTAACCTGAAACATTGTAAATCAACTATACCTCAATAAAAAAAGAATAGTGCCAACATCTGAGGATTATTCTGAAAGATAAGTTGGTATATGAAAAACACTTAATTTCTGGCACATAGTATATATCTAACAACTCTTTGCTCTATCTATAATATGTGCTGGAATAGACACCTACCTTCCCAGAATTCACTGTGTAATGAAGGAGAAAAGCAATTACAATGCAGTGAGAGAAGTGCTGGGTGGGGTAAAGTAGAGGGTGAAATGAGAAGGCAGAGGAGGGGCCCTGAACCAGGAGGTCAGGGAGAATTTCTAGAAGAATGTAAAGACTGAAGTGAGACATAAAGGAGCAACCCATCAAAGAGCTGGGGAAATAAAGTTCTAGGTGGAGTTTATTTAAAATCTCAGCTATCAGAGAGTGTGACCTATGTGCGGAAACTGAAATTTCAGGGCAGCAAAGACACTGAAAGAAGAGACAATAACAATAAAACCTAGTAAAGCAGAAAGAAAAGTGGTAAGTGCATTAGTAAAACCAAGAAAGCAGAATTCTAATGTGATGTGCAGGGGAAAAAATAAAAGCAACACAGTTTACACTGAAGAAATTCCAAAAAGCTCCAGGATTGGTGGTACCAGCTTCATTGGAAGGGAGGCAAAGGCAGGGCTGAATAGAGGAGGATGGGTTGTAAGTACATTTAAAGTAGTTGAAATTGAAACAATATTTGTAAGTACTGACGCTGGGTGTTAGGAAGATGAGAGTTCATTACACTCCTCACTTTGGTTTATGTTTGAAATTTTCCATTATAAAAAGTTAAAAAAAAATTAGCTCCCAAATGTCCTCCTCCAATCTGCATAGCTGGGAAAGTGCCTTTAACTGACCCTGACATAAAACTGGAAATTTATTCTGAAGAATGAATAAAACCAAGATCTCTGAATATGCAAGCATCAGGAAGAATTGAGAAAGAGGGTATTATACTCAAAGCAAGGGTACTAAGTGAGTAGTTAAACCTGAATTCTGAGACTTCTAGTTTTTTCTCCAACTGGACTACCAAAACCATGGCAGCCGTATTCTCCAGGCAAGACACTGGAAGGAGCTTATGTGAGGAATCTAACCAGCTCAAGAATAAAAGACTCGAAGACACCAACACCAGAACTTCTCCCATGAAGTAGCCCATACTGATAGCCTAAAAATGCAAGAGTGCACACATACACAAAGATTCCAAATAGCTTCTTGGTTCCCATTCCTAAATATGAACAGATAGCCAAAGATGACAAGGTATCTGAAGAAAGCCTTTAAAATGAATGACAGACAACGAGACAGCAGACACATAAGGGAAAAAGCAACTTGGTGAAACAGAGACTATTCAGGAAGATGAAAACCTTAAAAAACAACAACAACAAAAAAGCTGCAATTAATAGCCTCAGAGACAGAAGGAGGGAGACTGCATTCATAAAGTAAAAATGCAATGCTGTTAAAGGCGTAATTAGAAAACATGAAAGGACTCTTAGAAATTAAAAATATGATAGGAGAAATGAAAAGCTAAAAAAAGGACTGAAAGATAAAGCTGAAGACATCTCCCAAACGGAAAAGCAAAAAAAAAAAAAAAAAAAAAAAGGAAATAAAATGCAATAAAAAGAGAATCCCTCTATAAGATGCAACATCTATATGAGAAGAGTTCTGAGAAAAGAGGAAATAGTGGCGAGAAAATAATCAAAGAAATAAATTCAGATGAATTTCCCATAACCAAAATAACCTGAGTTTCTAGATTAAAAGACTCACTAAAGATCCTCAGGGATAAAAATACAGCTAAGCCAAAGCACAATAATGAAAATTTCAGAATGCTGGGAATAAAAGATCTAAAGATTTCAGAGAGGAAAAGAAAAAACAGGTTACATATTAAGAATGAATAAGCAGATAGGCTTCAGGTTTATCAACAGCACCCTAGAAGCTAGAAGAAAGTGGAATAAATGCCTTCAAATCATAAGGGAAAATAATTTCCAATCCAGAATTCTATACCCAACCGAAACGTCAATTAAATAGAGAGAGACAAATGACAGATATTTTCAGACATGCAAATTACTTTAATTTTTATCCTGCGCACGTTTTAGAAGAAAACTACTGAATGAAGTGCTTCACCAAGATGAGGAAGTAAAGTGAGAAAGAGGCAGACCCAGGATTCAAAATGAGAAAGAGGAGAAGGAATAACTCAGGATGAAAAGAGAGACCCCAGAATGAGAGCAGACTCAGAGACCATTAAGTCCAGATCAAAGCAAGTCAGAAGTTTCTAAGAGTGATGTCTCCAAAAATACTGAATTGAGAAGAATAAATAATATGTATAATCAGTGTAATGAGAGGAGATTGTGATAAGTAAGGGGGGAGGGGGGAGGCTACTTGGGGATACATTTTGGAAAATTACATTTTAAAAAACCAAACAGACACGTGGAACAACTCCTATAGAACACCTACTGAACTCTGGCAGAAGACCTCAGACTTCCCAAAAGGCAAGGAAATCCCCCCGTACCTGAGTAGGGCAAAAGAAAAACGAAAAAATGGAGACAAAAGACTAGGGAGGGACTTGCACCTCTGGGAGGGAGCTGTGAAGGAGGAAACGTTTCCACACACTAGGAAGCCCCTTTACTGGTGGAGACAACAGGGTGGGCAGGGGCGGGGGGAATCTTCAGAGCCACGGAGGAGAGTACAGCAAAGGGGTGCAGAGGGCAAAGTGCAGACACTCCTGCACAGAGGATCAGTGCCGACCAGCACTCACCAGCCTGAGAAGCTTGTCTGCTCACCCACCAGGGCGGGTGGCGACTGCGAGCTGAGGCTTGGGCTTCTGAGGTCAGATCCCAGGGAGAGGACTGGGGCTGGCCACGTGAACACAGCCTGAAGGGGGCAATGCACCACAGCTGGCCAGAAGGGCGCGAGAGACAAAGTCTAGACCTGCCTAAGAGTCAAGAGACCATTGTTTCGGAATGTGCAAGGAGAGGGGATTCAGAGCACCACCTAAATGAGCTTCAGAGATGGGCGTCAGCTACGGCTATCAGCTCTGACTCCAGAGACGGGCATGAAATGCTAATGC
Organism: Phocoena phocoena; assembly: GCF_963924675.1. NCBI lineage: Eukaryota > Metazoa > Chordata > Mammalia > Artiodactyla > Phocoenidae > Phocoena > Phocoena phocoena. Next base: position 128,889,680 of record NC_089221.1, on the reverse strand, counting down.
TGCTGCTGCAGCCACCAAGAATCCTCTGTGCAAGGACAGGTCACTATCCACACCCCCCCCCAAGGAACCACTGCAGCACCACACTGCCAGGGTCCCGAGATCCAGGGACAACTTCCCCTGGAGAACACAAGGCACATCCCAGGATGTTTCAACGTCACTCTGGCCTCTCCTGCCGCAGGCCCGCACCTCATTCCAATTATACCTACCAGACCCCTCCCTCCACCTGACATCAATGACCAAAGAGCCCCCTAATCAGCCTCTGCATTAACCTCCTCCTGTCTGAGTGGGGAAAAGATGCCTGAGGGTGACCTACATGCAGAGGCGGGGCCAAAACCAAAGCTGAACCCCAGGAGCCATGTGAACAAAGAAGAGAAAGGGAAATCTCTCCCAGCAGCCTCAGGAGCAGTGGATTAAATCCCCACAATGAACATGATGTACCCTGCATCTGTGAAATACCTGAATAACCAAAACATCGTTCCAAAACTGAGGCGGTGGACTTTGGTAGCAACTGTAGACTTCAGATTTGCTCTCTGCGACTGATTCGTTTCTGATTCTTATGTTTATCTTAGCATAGTTTTTAGAGCTTGTTAACATTTTGGTGGATTTGTTTATGGTTTGGTTGCTCTGTTCTTTTTTAATTTTTATTAATACTTTTCAATTTTAATAATTTCTTATATTATTTTATATTTATTTATTTTTATTTCTTTTTTCCTCCCTTTTCTTCTGAGCCATGTGGCTGACAGGGCCTTAGTGCTCCGGCCTGGTGTCAGGCCTGAGTTTCTGAGGTGGGAGAGCCAAGTTCAGAACACTGGAACACCAGACACCTTCCAGCCAAATGTAATATCAATCAGCGAGAGCTCTCCCAGAGATCTCCATCTCAACGCTAAGACCCAGCTCCACCCAACATCCAGCAAGCTCCAGGGCTGGACGTCCTATGCCAAACAACTAGCAAGGCAGGAACACAACCCAACCCATTAGCAGACAGGCTGCCTAAAATCACACTAACTTCACAGACACCCCAAATCAAACCACCAGACGTGGCCCTGCCCACGAGAAACACAAGATTCAGCCCCACCCACCAGAACACAGGCACCAGGAACTTCCACCAAGAAGACTACACAACCTCAGCCACTGGGGGCAGATATCAAAAACAATGGAAACTACGAACCTACCGACTATGAAAAGGAGACCCAAACACAGTAAGTTAAACAAAATGAGAAGACAGAGAAATAGGCAGCAGATGAAGGAGTAAAGTAAAAACGCAAAAGACCAAACAAATTAAGAGGAAATAGGCAGTCTCCCTGAAAAAGAATTCAAAGTAATGAGAGTAAAGATGATCCAAACTCTTGGAAATAGAAAGGAGAAAATACAAGAAACGTTTAACAAGGATATAGAAGATCTAAAGAGCGAACAAACAATGATGAACAACACAATAAATGAAATTAAAAATTCTCTAGAAGGAATCAATAGCAGAATAACTGAGAAAGAAGAACGGATAAGTGACCTGGAAGATAAAATAGTGGAAATAACTATGACAGAGCAGAATAAAGAAAAAAGAATGAAAAGAATTAAGGCAGTATCAGAAACCTCTGGGACAACATTAAATGCACCAACATTCTAATTATATGGGTCCTAGAAGAAGAAGAGAAAAAGAAAGGGTCTGAGAAAATATTTGACGAGATTATAGTTGAAAACTTCCCTAACATGGGAAAGGAAACATTCAATCAAGTCCAGGAAGCGCAGAGTGTTCCATACAGGATAAATCCAAGGAGAAACACACCAAGACACATATTAATCAAACTATCAAAAATTAATTACAAAGAAAAAATAATAAAAGCAGCAAGGGAAAAGGAACAAATAACATACAAGGGAATCCCCATAAGGTTAACAGCAGATCTTTCAGCAGAAACTCTGCAAGACAGAAGGGAGTGGCAGGACATATTTAAAGTGATGAAAGGGAAAAACCTACAACCAAGATTACCCTAGCCAGCAAGGTTCTCATTCAGATTCAATGGAGAAATTAAAACCTTTACAGACAAGCAACAGTTAGAATTCAACACCACCAAACCAGCTTTACAACAAATGCTAAGGAAACTTCTCTAGCCAGGAAACACAGGAGAACGAAAAGACTATGAAAACAAACCCCCAAAAATTAAGAAAATGGTAATAGAAGCACACATATTGATAATTACCTTAAATGAATATGGATTAAATGTCCCAACCAAAAGACAGAGACTGGCTGAATGGATACAAAAACAAGACCCATGTATATGCTGTCTACAAGAGACCCACTTCAGACCTAAGGACACATACAGAATGAAAGTGAGGGGATGGAAAAAGATATTCCATGCAAACAGAAATCAAAAGAAAGCTGGAGTAGCAATTCTCATATCAGACAAAATTGACTTTAAAATAAAGACTATTGCAAGAGACAAAGAAGGACACTACATAATGATCAACGGATCAATCGAAGAAGAAGATATAACAATTGTAAATATTTATGCACCCAACATAGGAGCACCTTAATACAGAAGGCAAAAGCTAACAGCCATAAAAGGGAAAACTGACAGTAATACAATCATAGTAGGGGACTTTAACACCCCACTTTCACCAATGGACAGATAATCCAAACAGAAAATAAGTAAGGAAAAACAAGCTTTAATGACACATTAAAAAGAGGGACTTAACTGATATCTATAGAACATTCCATCCAAAAACAACAGAATACGTTTCTTCTGAAGTGCCCATGGAACATTCTCCAGGATAGATCACATCTTGGGTCACAAATCAAGCCTTAGTAAATTTAACAAAATTGAAATCGTATCAAGCATCTTTTCCGACCACAATGCTGTGAGACTAGATATCAATAACAGGAAAAAACTGTAAAAAGTACAAACACATGGAGGCTAAACAATATGCTACTAAATTACCAAGAGTTCACTGAAGAAATTAAAGAGAAAATCAGAAAATACCTATAAACAAATGACAATGAAAACATGATGACCCAGAACTATGGGTTGCAGCAAACACAGTTTGAAGAGGGAAGTTTATAGCAACACAATCCTACCTCAAGAAACAAGAAAAATCTCATAAACAACCTAACCTTACACCTAAAGCACTTAGAGAAAGAAGAACAAAAAAAAACCCCAAAGGTAGCAGAAGGAAAGAAATCATAAAAATCAGAACAGAAATAAATGAAAAAGAAATGAAGGAAAGAACAGCAAAGATCAATAAAACTAAAAGCTGTTTCTTTGACAGGATAAACAAAATTGGTAAACCATTAGCCAGACTCATCAAGAAAAAAAGGGAGAAGAAATCAACAGAATTAGAAAAGAAAAAGAAGTAACAACTGATACTTCAGAAATACAAAGGATCATGAGAGATTACTACAAGCAGCTATATGCCAATAAAAGAGGCAACCTGGAAGAAATGGACAAATTCTTAGAAAAGCACAAGCTTCCAAGACTGAACCAGGAAGAAACAGAAAATATAAACAGAACAACCACACGCACCGAAATTGAAACTGTGATTTAAAATCTTCCAACACACAAAAGCCCAGGACCAAATGTCTTCACAGGCGAATTCTATCAAACATTAGAGAAGAGCTAAGTTTGTCTTTCTCAAACTCTTCCAAAATATAGCAGAGGCAGGAACACTCCCAAACTCATTCTACGAGGCCACCGTCACCCTGATACCAAAATCACACAAAAATGTCACAAAGAAAGAAAACTACAAGCCAATATCACTGAACATGGATGCAAAAATCTCAGTAAAATACTAGCAAACAGAATCCAGCAGCACATTAAAAGGATCATACACCATGATGAAGTGGGGGTTTTCCCAGGAATGCAGGGGTTCTTCAATATATGCAAATCAATCAATGTGAGACACCATATTAACAAACTGAAGGAGAAAAAACATATGATCAACTCAATAGATGCAGAAAAAGCTTTTGACAAAATTCAACACCAATTTATGATAAAAACTCTCCTGAAAGCAGGCATAGAGGGAAACTACCTCAACATAATAATAGCCATAAATGAAAAACCCACAGCTAACTTCATTCTAAATGGTGAAAAATGAAACTATTTCCTCTAAAATCAGGAACAAGAGAAGGTTGCCCACTCTCACTGCTATTATTCAACATAGCTTTGGAAGTTATAGCCACAGCAATCAGAGAGGAAAAAGAAATAAAAGGAATCCAAATTGGAAAAGAAGTAAAACTGTCACTGTTTGCACATGACATGATACTATACATAGAGAATCCTAAAGATGCTCCCAGAAAACTACTAAAGCTAATCAATGAATTTGGTAAAGTACAAGGATACAAAATTAATGCACAGAAATCTCTTGCATTCCTATACACTAATGATAAATCTGAAAGAGAAATTAAGCAAACACTCCCATTTACCACTGCAACAAAAAGAATAAAATACCTAGGAATAAACCTACCTAAGGAGACAAAAGACCTGTATGCAGAAAACTATAAGACACTGATGAAAGAAATTAAGGATGTTACAAACATGTGGAGAGATATACCATGTTGTTGGATTGGAAGAATCAACATTGTGAAAATGACTATACTACGCAAAGCAATCTACAGATTCAATGCACTCCCTATCAAACTACCAATGGCATTTTTCACAGAACTAGATCAAAAAATTTCACAATTTGTATGGAAACACAAAAGACCCCGAATAGCCAAAGCAAGCTTGAGAAAGAAAAATGGAGTTGGAGGTATCAAGCTCCCTAACTTCAGACTATACTACAAAGATACAGTAATCAAGACAGTATGGTAATGGCACAAAAACTGAAATATACATCAATGGAACAGGGTAGAAAGCCCAGAGATAAACCCACACACATATGTTCACCTTATCTTTGATAAAGGAAGCAAGAATATATAATGGAGAAGTGACAGCCTCTTCATTTAGTGGTGCTGGAAAAACTGGACAGCTACATGTAAAAGAATGAAATTTGAACACTTCCTAACACCATACACAAAAATAAACTCAAAATGGATTAAAGACCTAAATGTAAGGCCAGACACTACAAAACTCTTAGAGGAAAATATAGGCAGAACCCTCTATGACATAAATCACAGGAAGATCCTTTTTGACCCAACTCCTAGATAAATGGCAATAAAAACAAAATAAACAAATGGGATCTAATGAAACTTAAAATCTTTGGCACAGTAAAGGAAACCATAAACAAGACAAAAAAAAAAAAAAACACAGTAAAGGAAACCATATTACTCAGAATGGGAGAAAAATATTTGCAAATGAAGCAAATGACAAAGGATTAATCTCCAAAATATACAAGCAGCTCATGCAGCTCAATATCAAAAAACAAAATACCCAATCCAAAAATGGGCAGAAGATCTATATAGACATTTCTCCAAAGAAGATATACAGAATGCCAACAAACACATGACAGGATGCTCAACATCACTAATCATTAGAGAATTGCAAATCAAGATCACAAGGAGGTATCACCTCACACCAGTCAGAATGGCCATAATCAAAAAAATCTACAAACAATAAATGCTGGAGAGGTTGTGGAGAAAAGGGAACCCTCTTGCACTGTTGATGGGGATGTAAATTGATACAGCCACTATGGAGAACAGTATGGAGGTTCCTTACAAAACTAAAAATAGAACTACCATATGACCCAGTAATCCCACTACTGATATATACCCTGAGAAAACCATAATTCAGAAAGAGTCATGTACCATAATGTTCACTGCAGCCCTATTTACAATAGCCAGGACATGGCACCACCTAAGTGTTCATTGACAGATGAATGGATAAAGAAGATATGGCTCATATATACAATGGAATATTACTCAGCCATAAAAAGAAACGAAATTGAGTTATTTGTAGTGAGGCGGATGGACCTAGAGTCTGTCATACAGAGTGAAGTAAGTCAGAAAGAGGAAAACAAATACCGTATGCTAACACATATATAGGGAATCTAAAAAAAAGAGGTCTGATGAACCTAGGGGCAGGACAGGGATAAAGACACAGACATAGAGAATGGACTTGAGGACACGGGGAGGGAGAAGGGTAAGCTGGGACAAAGTGTAGAGTGGCATGGACATATATTCACTACCTAAATTAAAATAGATAGCTAGTGGGAAGCAGCCGCATAGCACAGGGAGATCAGCTCGGTGCTTTGTGATCACCTAGATGGGTGGGAAAGGAAGGGTGGGAGGGAGATGCAAGAGGGAGGGGATATGGGGATATATATATATACATACAGCTGTTTCACTTTGTTATACAGCAGAAACAAACACAACTTTGTAAAGCAATTATACTCCAAAAAAGATGTTTAAAATAATAAAATAAAATGAGCCCTGTCAAGTAAAAAAAAAAAACTAAACAAATTAAACAGAGACAATCATTAGCTCTACAGAAAGAGAGGAAAGAAAAAGTAATTGTCATAATGTAGCTCAGCAGTGAAGAGTGTTTATGGAATATAAACGTGGAATGTTCATGCAACTAACAATGCAGTAAGTACATGAAAGGGTAGAAGAATGGAAAATGTACTTGTGTGCATGGGGGAGGTGCTTCTTGGAGAAAGGTAACTTTTTATCTTCCATGGTGGGTTATAAAGTGATATGTCTAAACTGAAAAATCGCAAAGAGGCCCTATATGACGTTCCTTAGAGATAAACATTTTTTTAAGTTAAAAGTATTTACAATTATTAGGTAGGGTAGTGTGTTTTTCATGATAACCTTGTCAGAAATATATGACTTGAAACTTTGATTAAAAAATAAAAACTATATTAAAACTAAAAGTAAGCAGAAAAATCATATTCTGGTCCATTAGCAGGTCACAAACAGCACTTCGATAATGAGAACTGATAGAGTCTGATCCCTAACTCTGCTTTACAGATAATCTATCTGAGACCCATAGGAGTGAAGAAACTTGCCCAGGATCACCCAGGGGGTTAGTGGCATAGACAGAAGGAAGTATCAGATCTTTGAACAGTTTCCAATGTTAGAAAGTTTTTGTTTATAGCACCCTGCCAATAAGCCATGTCTGTCCAAGGAGTCCTGCAACATCTGGGCCTCAGTCATTTCGGACTGAGCTCTGTAGGTACAAGCGTCATGGAAGGAGACTTGAACACTTCTTCTAGAAGCTTACAGTCAGAAGACTAGGACCCATATGTGTCAGACCCTTGTGGAATAATTAAGTGCCCCAGGAACTCACTCTTAACTGTTACCCCTGCCACACTGGCACCGCTCTCTCCCTTCTGCCCTCACATTTTGGCTACTGCAGCCTCAGCTGAGAAGTTGACACAGGGGGACTTGCCTTTTTTTCTTACATTGTTAGATAAATGAAAAAAAAAATCTTTATTATTATACAGATGGACAATTATGTTTTCACTAGCATCATATAAAGAAAACAAACCAAACATAAATAGGCATATATAATAGCTCAGAAGGTAACAACAACAAAAATTTCAAGTGGAGGGGAAATTTAGAGGCATTAGGATTCTACCTACCTATTTTAAAATAGGTTTTATAGGATTGGCCCAAAAAAATGACCAATAAAGGGAAAGTTGTTAGGAAATAGGCACTCACATCCCTGTTGGTTGGAATGTTAATTCAGGCAAATTTTGGAAGACAATACAGCAATAGCTGTCAATAATTAACATTCACTTACCTTTTGACTGAGCAGTTTCTTTGCTAGGAGTTTACCAAAATATATGCCAAGATATATGCACAATGAAATTCATTGCAGCATTCTTTATAAAGCAACAATAAAAGAACAAAAAATAAACTACTTAAGTATCTATCAGTAGCAAAGGGGTCAAATCATTAATTGTTGTATATCCCTACAATGTAATAATAAGCATCCTTTAAAAAAACCGAGTTAGATCTATCTTGCTGACATGGAAAGATTTCCAAGACATACTGTTTAGTTAAAAAGGCAAGGTTCAGCATATTTCCATTTGTTTCATACACACACACACACACACACACACACACACACAAACTGTTTTCCATAAAAATTGTTATCATCTTTAAAGAGACGAATCAGAGCCCCAGAGGAGAGGTGAGGAAGAGTTTTGCTTGGTTTTATACCTTTTAGAAAGTTTAAATTCCAATCATATGCAAGTATACCATTTTTTTAACAATGAACTTTAAAGATAGATAATTCATGAAAAGCAACAAGTAAACTCTCATTCAGAGAGGGGAAATTATTTTCCTAACTTCTCTCCAATGGTAACAGGAGTCTGAGAACTAAAATTTAAGGCTTTGCCTGATGCACTGCTTTCCATAGCTTCCCCTCCCAAGTCCCCTGATCTGTAAAAGGAGAACATTTCTTCCCCCTCTTCTTTAGAAGATGTCAGAAAAAGATGCCTGGATCCTGAAAGTTGTGTCATAGCTACTTGTTCAATAAATGAATGAATGAATGGGAATTAAGATAATGCATGTGAAAAATAAAGAATTACTGCTTTGAAAGGGTTAATGCCCTCTCCCCACTTGGGACTTGATTGTCTGACCCCTGAGTTCCCATCTGGAAAGAAGGTGACTGGCCCAGTGACTACTCTGCCTGGCATGATGGATGAGAGCAACATGCAGGAAGTAGCCACCAAAGGCTTGGCATTGTCTCCTGTTGGCTTTCTGATCACATCGCGGCTGGCTGTCAAGTCTATGGCCCAGCGATTTATGGCATCCCTGGGCAAGAGCAGCCTGTGCAAGGCTGCTGCTGTGGCAGCTCAGGGACAGGAGCCAAGCTCTCACTCTCCTTGAAGATGTAACTATTCCTCCTATGGGCCAGGAGCTTTCCCTACATCAGTACAGAAAGAATGCACCCTGGTGCCTCCCCTGCTCCCATGGGTTTCTTACCAGGATTGCACAGCTGCCAAAACAGTGTTTCCGTGGACAACCCAGGCTGGTGCAAGGCAGACATCTTTGCCACACCCTGCTTCCCAAATCACTGACAGCCATAAAAAGGCATTTACTATCTCTATCTTCATCTCAGACTTATGCCTGATGACTGCCGCATCTCAGGAAGAGTTGAGCAGAGAGCTCTCTATAATTCGTTTAACCAACTCTAAGCAGAATGCTACATTTGCAGCAACATGGAGGCAACTAGAGATTATCATACTAGGTGAAGTAATTCAGAAAGAGAAAGACAAATACCATATGATATCACTTATAAGTGGACTCTAAACTATGGCACAAATGAACCTATCTACACTGTAAATCAACTATACTTCAATTTTAAAAAAACATACAAAAGAGGGGAGGAAAAAAAGAATGCTGCAGGCAGCAAGGGTGGTCAGGATGGAATCCTGGTTAAGAGTGTGAGCTCTGGGCTCCAAAAGACCTGTGTCCAAACCCTGGCTCTGCTGCTGTCAGCAGTGTGACCTTGGGCACATTATTTAACCTCTCTGTGCTTCAATATCCTCAGCTATAAAATGATAATCCTAATAATGATACCCAGCCCATAGGTTTGTTATGACAAAATGAGATAATTCATTTGAACAGGACTTTGTCAACTATATTTAGGCAGGCTGTTCAGCAAAGAATGGATGCTGCTTACAGTAAAGGGAGAAGAATTCACATCCAGTTGGAGGAATCATAAAAGGATTCTTGAAAGAATGAGCCAGTAGGATGTGGATGGTCAGAGATGAAGGAAGGGCATTCCAGATATGAGAAACACTCAAAAAGAATGCACAGGAGAAGGAAAACAGGAAACATCCTTAGGGAAGTTGTGTGGTTCAGCAAGGCTGGAATGTAGGACAGTATAGGGAAGATGAGACTGATGAGAGATGAAACTGAAAAGGGGAACTGGCTGTGAGGACTCTGAATGCCAGGCTAAGGAAGTCAGCTGGGAGCCACGGAAGCTGTGTGAGCTGCGGCAAGGCAGAAGCAGAGCTGCACCTTAAAGGAGGCATTTGGCATTTAACCACCATAAAAGTTAAATAAAAATGCCAAAAAAACCAAAACCGTATGAAAATCTAGCTAGAGCCTCTTGCTCTCTCTTTATCTGGAAAAGAGATTGGCACTTATTAATGAGGTAACATATAGCAGGAGATTGAGACATTCTCCCCCTTAGCTAATGCAATGATTAAAGGAGGATTAAGGGGCAAATTCCTTCCTCACAGCGGATTAACTTTTTCTTTTTAACATCTTTATTGGAGTATAATTGCTTTACAATGGTGTGTTAGTTTCTGCTGTATAACAAAGTGAATCAGTTATACGTATACATATGTTCCCATATCTCTTGCCTCTTGCATCTCCCTCCCTCCCACCCTCCCTATGCCACCCCTCTAGGTGGTCACAAAGCACCGAGCTGATCTCCCTGTGCTATGCGGCTGCTTCCCACTAGCCATCTGTTTTACGTTTGGTAGTGTATATATGTCCACACCACTCTCTTTGTCACAGCTCACCTTTCCCTCTCCCCACGTCTTCAAGTCCATTCTCTACATCTGCGTCTTTATTCCTGTCCTGCCCCTAGGTTCTTCATGACCTTTTTTTTTTCTTAGATTCCATATATATGTGTTAGCATATGGTATTTGTTTTTCTCTTTCTGACTTACCTCACTCTGTATGACAGACTCTAGGTCCATCCACCTCACTACAAATAACTCAATTTCGTTTCTTTTGGAGGTTCCTTAAAAAACTACAAATAGAACTACCATACGACCCAGCAATCCCACTACTGGTCATATACCCTGAGTAAACCATAATTCAAAGAGTCATGTACCAATATGTTCATTGCAGCTCTATTTACAATAGCCAGGACATGGAAGCAACCTAAGTGTCCATCAACAGATGAATGGATAAAGAAGATGTGGCACATATATACAATGGAATACTACTCAGCCACAAAAAGAAACGGATTCACTTTTTATTCAACAGGGTCCCACCTAAAATCTTTTTTGTAAACCAGACTTACACATTCTCACAATCTGACAAGTAGTGAACTCAATGATCTCTAATAATCCTTCCATTTCGTTTTTCTTTTTTTGACAATATTCTTTGAGTACTTTCAGATACATATCAGGTGCTTTCCTAAACTTGGCAGATCAACAAAATGAGTAAGAACTGTCTGTGCATTCTCATCCCAGGTCAGCTGGGAACTTGCTTGGTGTCACTGGACAGCTTCCTCACCCAGCTACACTCAGACCTCACTTTCTCTACCTCTGAAACACTGAGGTTGAACCACACGATTGCTGTGGTTCTATATCTAGCTTTTTATAACTCGGTAAAGCCAAGGTGGGAGACCTGGGGATTAGGACAGGGGTTAATGCAGAAACTATGGCAGGGATGAATCCAGATAATGACACCGGCGAGTTGATCAAGTCTAAGGTGGGTGCTAAGGTTGGCTGGCTTAAAACTGGGGGCGTTGGGTACGACCACTTTAGAAAACTGTCAGTATTTGCTGAATCCAAGCATACATATATACAATGAACCAACAATTCCATCCCTCAAGGAAAGTGAGTGCTTATGTCCATCAGAAGACTGTACAAGAATGTCCATAGCAACTTTTTCATAACCGCCCAAAGCTGGAAACGATCTGTGGCACAAAAATGGATAAATAAAACGTGGTAGATGGACCCGACAGAACACTACACAGCAGTGGGAAAGAATGCCCTGCTGCCACACTTTACAACGTGGATACTTATGTTGAGCAAAAGAGGCTAGAAATAAAAGAATACATACTATATGATTCTGTTGTACTTATATGCTGTTAAAGAACCGACAAAATAAATTTATCATAATAGAGGTCAGAATAGTAGTTACCTAGAGCAGAGAGGTTTTTGGTTTTTTTTTTAACGTCTTTATTGGAGTATAATTGCTTTACAATGGTGTGTTAGTTTCCGCTTTATAACAAAGTGAATCAGCTATACATATACATATATCCCTATATCTCCTCCCTCTTGCGTCTCCCTCCCACCCCTCTAGGTGGTCACAAAGCACAGAGCTGATCTCCCCAGAAGAGAGGTTTATATTAATTGGAAAGGGGCATGAGGGAAGCTTCTGGGCTGCTATAAATGCGCTATACCTTGATCTGGATGGTGGTCACACAGATGTATACATATGTAAAAATCCATCAAGCTCTAAACCTACAATTTACGCATTTTAATATGTGTACGTTGTATCTCAACAAAAAGTAAATAAAAAATAATCAAGGAAAAAAATAATCAAGGAAACCAAAGGTTGATGAAGATATTGGGCTTACCCGAAGATAGAAGCAAAAGGAAAGATTACTCCAGATGAAAAGTGTTGCTCTGATTTTACCCCACTATTGAAAGCCACTTTATGTACTGCTGCAGACACAATCTTAGAAGGACCATATCTTCAGGTAGATCAAGTGATATGATGGGGTCTTCATAGGTATCATGTGTTGGAAAGTGAAATAATAGAAAAGGGTTCCAATGGAGAGTAAGACCCTCAAAGGGGTGGGTGGTGGGGAGGAGACATGGTGAGACATCACAGACCAACGAAAAAAAATGTACTATATTTTTGGAACTAGCTATGTCCTCAAACCCCCAGTAAACATACCACTCAAGTCCAAAACATAAACCCAGGACAAAGGGGATGTGTGGTGGAGTGGGAAATGTACAGGATCAAGTGTTTGGAGATATTAATCCAAACTCTGATCCACCTTTAAGTTAGAGTATGACCTTGGACATCTTATAAAACCCTCCTTAGCCTTAGTTTCCTCACCTGTAAAGAATGGTAACTCGATTACACTGCTGGACTTTAACTTGGGGGGATCATGAAGCATTTTGAGACTCTGATGAAAACCACAGATCCCCTCCCCAGAAAAATGCCCATATACACCAAGTTTTGCATATGATTTCAAGAGGCTTGTAGAATCCCTGAGGCCCACCCATGGGCTGCAAATTAAGAGTCCCTAGATTGCAGGCTTTTAAAAATTCATTCTAAGGATTATTTTTCTACATTTTCTTCTTTTTTTTCACTGCTGCTACTGCTGAGTCTCTTCTTTTGTTCTCTCCCCACTTCCGACTTCAAGAGCTGCCAAGACTACTAGCTTCGAGCTGCCACTTCCAGTGGGGACCAAAGGGGTTATGATGGACACACACAGCTGGTCCCAGCCAAGCATTCCGCCTGCCCACCGGTCTCATCCAAGGCTTATGGGATATGTGCTTGCTGGAGACGCAGAAAATCAGTTCATAGCTGGGTATCTGGAAATCACGTCTTCCATTTGTAACTTTTCAGTAGTAATTAAAAGAAGCAGGAAGCAGGGAAGAAACAGTCTTTTTTTTTCCCTTTCCACCTGCCTATCCTTCCCCTGCCACGTGGCTGGGAGAGGGGCGCAGAAGCCTGAGAGTCAGGACTTTTACTATTGAAACTAATTGCTTTGGGGCTACGTTATGTCAAAAAGCAGACCACAGATCTGAACCCTAAGCAATATCCAACTCCATAACAGTTAGGTTTTCCTTGTCAGATTCAGGCTACTAGATATCCACAGAGGAAGTCTGGGGGTGGGGTGGAGAAGGAGAGTTACAGAGCAGGGATGGAAGAGGGGAAAGGCTGGAAGGGAGTAGTGGGTATGATTTCTCATCTCAGAGAATTAGCCAAACCATTGAAACAGGTTTGGAAGACAGTCAGATGGAATGCCTGTCCTCATTTGTGCAAGGGTTTCCCTAAAGACCCAAACAGGTCTTTCTCACATCTACATATCTGCTCCAAGTCACTACCAATTATAATCCAATTCTGTTGACAAACTGCTGGATTTTTGGCTTCATATGCAAGGAACATATGAACATATTAACATAACTTAAAAAAAAAGACATCCCCAAATCCAAACCAGTAATTAACAGTGAGAATTTCAGGTAGTGTGGACGGCAAGAGTGGGGATGGAAGGGAGCATTAGGTTGTAGTAGTCTTTTCTTGCCATTACATCTCTACCCATCCCACCCCCGCCCATAGAAATCTACTTCACAATTAGAGAACCATAAATCTGAGGTCAGACCTTCCCTTCACTAGCTGTGAGATCTTAGACAAGTTAGTTTTCTTTTATAAGCTTCAAGTTCCTTGTCTCTAAAATTGACATAACGTCAACTGCTCCTAAGGGCCACTGGAAAGAGTAAAAGAGAGTACACACATAGAGACTTGCCCAGTGGATGCTCAGGACAGGTGAGTTTCTCCTCTGCCCTTGCCTGATCATCCCTGTTTCCTGATGTTTCAGACAGCCCGTTCTTTTGAGCACCCAGAGAAGAACAGAATATGGTCATGGAAAACACAGCCACGACAGTAGTTGGTGGCGGGGGATCACCCCTGACAAGACACCAGAACAGGAGACACTAGGCTGGGCTGCAAACTCTAAGGATAGGCAGACCCTTTCATGACACTGAGATTATGTGTGTTCATGTCTCACATACCAATTAAATCATATATTTCTGGCACAGAATACATTGCTATTTCATCCCTGAGGCTGACTGAAACATTCATTCATTCAGCATCTTACCATATTATATCTAAGCTGTGTTGCAGAGACTCTGGTGCCAGACCATTGGGTATGAATTCTCAGTCCACCTCTTTCCAGTTGGGTGACCCATAACAAGCAATATAACTTCACTGAGCCTCAATCTTTGACCTGTAAAATGAAGTAAAAGTAGTTCCTACTTCAAAGGGTTGAGTTCTAGTTGAGGTCATAGATATGAAATGCTCAAAAACACAGCAAAGTATAAGTGATCTATAAATATCAATATTAGTTATAATTATTATTATTGCTGTTAGAGCTGGGATCTCCACTCCAAGAACCTTCAGTGTAACAAGGGAGACAGACAAGAAAAAACTGCTTACAAAAAGTGTACATGATGCAAAGGAAACACCCAAATATAGAGTACAGTGGAGTACCCATAGAAGGGATCCTTAATCCAGACCTAGGAGTAAGAAAAGGCGTTCAGGGCCAAGTAATACCTGACCTTAGAAAACCTGAAGGGTTAGTAAGAAAGAGTACAAAGGCCTGGAGTCAGGAAGAAGGACACAGACATCTTGAGGAACTGACATTCTGAATGGAACAGAGAATATGAGCAGAGAAGTCCAGGAGCATGAGGATGGAGAGGACATCAGGAAGCAGACTGCAGCTCCTAACACCATGCCTTGATTTTGTTCATGCTACCAATGGATCTGCCCATTTTATGGATGAGGCAAAATGAAGCTAGAGAGGGTCACAGCTTGCTGAACCAGAACAGAGCACAGGACTATGGAGTCTCAATAGAGTTCCCATCCTATTACATCACCAGCTTTTTGAAAATGAGCATTTTGGAAAGGCTACGGTCTAGGTCCCTTGAGTAGTGCTAATCATCTCACCCTCACCAGGCTGAGCAGCACAGAGCTGTGGGCTGCAATCACCTCCCTCCCACCTCTGATGTGTCACATTCTCTGAACTGAGACAGTGGGACTGAAATACTCAAGGAAATCAGTCTTCCACTTGAAATGTCAGGACAAGACATTAAGATGTGACAGATGAGGGAAAAGAGAAGCCACACCAAGGAACTATCACTGGGGTCCTTGTTCATTTTGCGTTGCAGGAGTCTCTGCTTCCGGAGGGAAGACAACAGATACAAACAAAACAAAATAAAACAAAACCAAAAAAACCAACTTTGGGGAGTGATTTGATAACAAGTGGTGACCCTCTGAAAGCATTAGAGGGGAAAAAACGTGCAAGTGGCCTTTGAAATGGTGCAATTTTGCTGAGCTAAGGGAAAATAAAAGACTGGAAAGAAAAGAAATAAGACTTGCATTGGTTTCCAAGACTCTGCAAGCAATGGCCATCTTCTGGAACATTATGCTGAAGCAAAGGCAAATCAGAGAAGGAAGACCCTAAGGGTGATTTCACTTTGAAATGAGGGAGAAAGAGAAATGATAAAATTTTTAAATCTGTGGAGAAACATGCAAATAGAATCAACATCCTTTGTTCCTTGATGTGGACGCTCATGTACCTCGAGGGAAGGCAATGGATAAAGGATCTTCAATGACATTTCAGATTTCAAAACTAGAAGGTTCTTCTTTGGAAAAATATGGAGAGACTCCTTTCAAAGACATTTATGTGGTTGGAACAGACACTCAAGAGTACCCAGGCTATTGTGGGAATCAGAGGTATGGGTAGGTCAGGGACTGGGATTTTTTCAGAGAAGAGTGTGTTATGTTGTAGATAAAAGAAGGGCATACTTCAGAGACAGCTCAGAGATGGTAGATCAAATAAAGGAATGTATTTCAAGAAGAAAATCTAAAGTCTACCTTTTTTGACATGAAAGAGAAGTCATAGTCTCTTCTATGTGCTTTGCCATTTTATCTCACATCGCCTGGGGTTCTCCAATAACCTCACATAATCTTCACTAGTAAACACTGGTTGAGGATTTCCATTATGTGAAAACTAACGCTACCTGACACTAGGTGGGATTCAATGAAGTACAGGGCAGAGATCAACCCAAGAGAAGTTCCAACCTAGTTTGGAGGAAAAAACACAGGTGGGAAAAGTAAATGACAGGACAGGAGTATACATGAAGTGTCATTAACAATAATAATAATTGTAAAGGCAACAAGTGCTATAGAAGTTCAGAGGTCAAACATTTCTGCTGGTATTATCACCCCAGCAAGGCCGTATGCTTTACACAGAGAAGAGTCACGTTTTCTGCTTCTCTTTATACTGCACACACAAAGACCACCAGGCTGAGGGAAGAAAGCAGCTTGCTACAGAGCTCTTGTCTTTAAACAAAAGGAGTAACGGCAAGTGCAGTCCAAGCCTAGAGTCATGGATTTGCAGACTGCTTCTTGGAAGTGAAATGGCAATTATGGCTCATGCTGATATGCTACTTACCCTGTAGACAGAACAATGCCGTGGTTAAAATGCGGGAGCTACCACTGAACTGCCTAAATTTGGAACCTGGGTGTTTTTTTTTTAACATATTAATGTGCTACCTTGGATTACTTGCAAAAGCTTTCTATGCCTCAGCTTTCTCACTGTGAAAGGGGAATAATAACAGTATCCACTAATGGAAACCATCCACCAAGGTGGCTCCCTAATAGCTGTGCTATGGACTGAATGTTTGTGTCTCCCTACAATTTGTATGTTGAGGCTTAATCCCCAATGTGACAGTATTAGGATATAAGCCTTCAACAGGTGATGAGGTCATGAGGGTAGAGCCCTCATGAATGAGATTGATGTCCTTATAAAAGAGACCCCAGAGAGCTCCCTAGCCCTTCTGCCATGTGAGGGACACAGCGAGAAGACAGCTTTTCTGTTTTTTTTTAACATCTTTACTGGAATATAACTGCTTTAGAGTGTTGTGCTAGTTTCTGGTAAACAACAAAGGGAATCAGCTACATGTATACATATATCCCCATATCCCCTCTCTCTTGAGTCTCCCCCTAACCTTCCTTATCCCACCCATCTAGGTGCTCACAAAGCACCAAGCTCATCTCCCTGAGCTATGCAGCTGCTTCCCACTAGCTATTTATTTTACATTTGGCAGTGTACATATGTCAATGCTACTCTCCCACTTTGTCCCATTACCCTTCCCCCTCCCGTCCTCAAGTCATCCTCTACGCCTGTGTCTTCATTGCTGTCCTGCCCCTAGGTTCATCAGAAACTTTTTTTTTGTAGATTCCATATATATGTGTTAGCATATGGTATTTGTTTTTCTCTTTCTTACTGCACTCTGTATGACAGACTCTAAGTCCATCCATCTCACTACAAATAACTCAATTTCATTTCTTTTTATGTCTCAGTAATATTCCATTGCATATAAGTGCAACATCTTCTTTATCCATTCACCTGTCGATGGACACTTAGGTTGCTTCCATGTCCTGGCTATTGTAAAAGGGCTGCAATGAACACTGTGGTACATGACTCTTTTTGAATTATGGGTTTCTCAGGGTTAAGCACAGTACTGGGATTGCTGGGTCATATGGTAGTTCTATTTTTAGTTTTGTAAGGAACCTCTATACTGTTCTACATAGTGGCTGTATCAATTTACATTCCCACCAACAGGGCAAGAGGGTTCCCTTTTCTCCACACCCTCTCCAGCATTTATTGTTTGTAATTTTTATGATGATGGCCATTCTGACCGGTGTGAAGTGATACCTCATTGTAGTTTTGATTTGCATTTCTCTAATGATTAGTGTGTTGAGCATCCTTTCTTTTGTTTGTTAGCAATATGTATATCTCCTTTGGAGAAAGGTCAATTTAGGTCTTCTGCCCATTACTCGATTGGGTTCTTTGTTATTTTGATATTGAGCTGCATGAGCTGCGTGTATATTTTGGAGATTAATCCTTTGTCAGTTGCTTCGTTTGCAAATATTTTCTCCCATTCTGAGGGTTGTCTTTTTGTCTTGTTTCTGGTTTCTTTTGCTGTGCCGAAGATTTTAACTTTCATTAGATGCCATTTGTTTATTTTGTTTTTATTTCTATTTCTCTAGGAGGTGGGTCAAAAGGATCTTGCTGTGATTTATGTCATAGAGGGTTCTGCCTATGTTTTCCTCTAAGAGTTTGAGAGTGTCTGGGCTTACATTTACGTCTTTAATCCATTCTGAGTTTATTTTTGTGTATGGTGGTAGGAAGTGTTCAAATTTCATTCTTTTATATGTAGCTGTCCAGTTTTCCCAGCAACACTAATTGAAGAGGCTGTCTTTTCTCCATCGTATATTCTTGCCTCCTTTATCAAAGATAAGGTGAACATATGTGCGTGGGTTGATCTCTGGGCTTTCTACCCTGCTCCACTGAAACACTGAATATGTTTTTGTGCCATTACCACACTGTTTTGATTACTGTAGCTGTGTAGTATAGTCTGGGGTCAGGGAGACTGATTCCTCCAGCTCCGTTTTTCTTTCTCAAAATTGCTTTGGCTATTCAGAGTCTTTTGTGTTTCCATACAAATTGTGAAATTTTTTGTTCTAGTTCTGTGAAACATGCCATTGGTAGTTTGATACGTATTGCATTGAATCTGTAGATTGCTTTGGGAAGTAGAGTCATTTTCACAATATTGATTCTTCCAATCCAGGAACATGGTGTATCTCTCCATCTGTTTGTATCATCCTTAATTTCTTTCATCAGTGTCTTATAGTGTTCTGCATACAGGTCTTTTGTCTCCTTAGGTAGGTTTATCCCTAGCTATTTTATTCTTCTTGTTGCAACGGTAAATAGGAGTGTTTCCTTAATTTCTCTTTCAGATTTTTTATCATTAGTGTATAGGAATGGAAGAAATTTCTGTGCATTAATTTTGTATCCTTCTACTCTACCAAATTCATTGATTAGCTCTAGTAGTTTTCTGGTAGCATCTTTAGGATTCTCTATGTATAGTATCATGTCATCTGCAAACAGTGACAGTTTTACTTCTTGTTTTCTGATTTGGATTCCTTTTATTTCTTTTTCTTCTCTGATTACTGTGGCTAAAACTTCCAAAACTTTGTGGAATAACAGTGGTGAGAGAGGGCAACCTTGTCTTGTTCCTGATCTTAGAGGAAAAGGTTTCAGTTTTTCACCACTGAGAATGAAGTTGGCTGTGGGTTTGTCATATATGGCCTTTATTATGTTGAGGTAGGTTCCCTCTATGCCTACTTTCTAGACAGTTTTTATCATAAATTGGTGTTAAATTTTGTTGAAAGCTTTTTCTGCATCTATTGAGACTATCATATGGTTTTCAGCCTTCAGTTTGTTAATATGGTGTATCACATTAATTGATTTGCTTATATTGAAGAATCCTTAAATCCCTGGGGTAAACCCCACTTGATCATGGTGTATGATCCTTTTAATATGCTGTTGGATTCTGTTTCCTAGTATTTTGTTGAGATTTTTGCATCTATGTTCATCAGTGATATTAGCCTGTAGTTTCCTTTCTTTGTGACGTCTTTGTCTGGTTTTGGTATCAGGGTGATGGTGGCCTTGTAGAATGAGTTTAGGAGTGTTCCTCCTTCTGCTATATTTTGGAAGAGTTTGAGAAGGATAGGTGTTAGCTCTTCTTAATGTTTGATAGATTCCCTGTGAAGCCATCTGGTGCTGGGCTTTTGTTTGTTGCAAGATTTTTATCACAGTTTCAATTACAGTGTTTGTGATTGGTCTCTTTATATTTTCTATTTCTTCCTGGTTCAGTCTCAGAAGGTTGTGCTTTTCTAAGAATTTGCCCATTTATTCCAGGTTGTCCATTATATTGGCACATATTGCTTGGAGTAATCTCTCATGATTCTTTGTATTCCTGCAGTGTCAGTTGTTATTTCTCCTTTTTCTTTCCTAACTATGTTCATTTTGGTCTACTCCCTTTGTTTCTTGATGAGTCTGGCTAATGGTTTCTTTGTCTTCTCAAAGAGGTAGCTTTTAGTTTTATTGATCTTTGCTATTCTTTCCTTCATTTCTTTTTCAGTTATTTCTGATCTGATTTTTTTTTTTTATTTCTCTCCTTCTGCTAATTTTGGGGTTTTTTTTTTTCCTTTTTGTTTGTTTGTATGTTTCCTTGTTTGGTTCTTCTTTCTCTAATTGCTTTAGGTATAAGGTTAGGTAGCTTATTTGAGATTTTTCCTGTTTCCTGAGGTAGGATTGTATTGCTATAAACTTCCCTCTTAGAACTGCTTTTGCTGCATCCCATAGGTTTTGGGTCATCATGTTTTCATTGTCAATTGTTTCTAGGTATTTTTTTATTTCCTCTTTGATTTCTTCAGTGATCTCTTGGTTATTTACTAGTGTACTGTTTGGCCTCCATGTGTTTGTATTTTTTACAGATTTTTGCCTGTACTTGATATCTATCTATTCTCATAGCATTGTGGTCGGAAATGATACTTATACAATTTCAATTTTCTTAAATTTACCAGGGCTTGATTTGTGACTCAGCAAGCGATCTATCCTGGAGAATGTTTCATGAGCACTTGAGAAGAAAGTGTATTCTGTTGTTTTTGGATGGAATGTCCTATAAATATCAATTAAGTCCATCTTGTTTAATGTATCATTTAAAGCTTGTGTTTCCTTATTTATTTTTATTTTGGTTGATCTGTCCATTGGTGAAAGTGGGGTGTTAAAGTCACCTATTATTGTGCTACTGTCGATTTCCCCTTTTATGGCTGTTAGCGTTTGCCTTATGTATTGAGGTGCTCCTATGTTGGGTCCATAAATATTTACAATTGTTATATCTTCTTCTTGGATTGATCCCTTGATCATTATGTAGTGTCCTTCTTTGTCTCTTGTAATAGTCTTTATTCTAAAGTCAATTTTGTCTTATATGAGAATTGCTACTCCAGCTTTCTTTTGATTTCCATTTGCATGGAATATCTTTTTCCATCCCCTCACTTTCAGTCTGTCTGAAGTGGGTCTCTTATAGACAGCACATATATGGGTCTTGCTGATGCACATATGGTCACCTTATCTTTGATAAAGGAGGCAGGAATGTACAGTAGAGAAAGGACAGCCTCTTCAATAAGTGGCCCATGTAAAAGTACGAGATTAGAACACTCCCTAACACATACACAAAAATAAGTACAAAATGGATTAAAGACCTAAATGTAAGGCCAGAAACTATCAAACTCTTAGAGGAAAACATAGGCAGAACACTCTATGACATAAATCACAGCAAGATCCTTTATGACCCACCTCCTAGAGAAATGGAAATAAAAGCAAAAATAAACAAATGGGACGTCATGAAACTTCAAAGCTTTTGCACAGCAAAGGAAACCATAAACAAGACCAAAAGACAACCCTCAGAATGGGAGAAAATATTTGCAAATGAAGTAACTGACAAAGGATTAATCTCCAAGATTTACAAGCAGCTCAATAACAAAAAAACAAACAACCCAATCCAAAAATGGGCAGAAGACCTAAATAGACATTTCTCCAAAGAAGATATACAGATTGCCAACAAACACATGAAAGAATGCTCAACATCATTAATCATTAGAGAAATGCAAATCAAAACTACAATGAGATATCATCTCACACCAGTCAGAATGGTCATCATCAAAAAATCTAGAAACAATAAATGCTGGAGAGGGTGTGGAGAACAGGGAACACTCTTGCATTGCTGGTGGGAATGTGAATTGTTACAGCCACTATGGAGAACAGTATGGAGGTTCCTGAAAAAAACTACAAATAGAACTACCATATGACCCAGCAATTCCACTACTGGGAATATACCCTGAGAAAACCATAATTCAAAAAGAGTCATGTACCAAAATATTCATTGCAGTTCTACTTACAATAGCCAGGACATGGAAGCACCCTAACTGTCCATCAACAGATGCATGGTAAAGAAGAAGTGGCACATATATACAATGGAATATTAGCCATAAAACGAAACGAAATTGAGTTATTTGTAGTGAGATGGATGGACCTAGAGTCTGTCATACAGAGTGAAGTAAGTCAGAAAGAGAAAGACAAATACTGTATGTTAACACATATATATGGAATCTAAGAAAAAAAAAGTCATGAAGAACCTAGGGGTAAGATGGTAATAAAGACACAGACCTGCTAGAGAATGGACTTGAGGATATGGGGAAGGGGAAAGGTAAGCTGTGACAAAGTGAGAGAGTGGCATGGACATATATACACTACCAAACGTAAAATAGATAGCTAGTGGGAAGCAGCCACACAGCACAGGGAGATCAGCTCCGTGCTTTGTGACCACCTAGAGGGGTGGGACAGGGAGGGTGGGAGGGAGGGAGACGCAAGAGGGAAGAGATATGGGAACATATGTATATGTATAACTGATTCACTTTGTTATAAAGCAGAAACTAAGACACCATTGTAAAGTAATTATACTCCAATAAAGATGTTAAAGAAAGAAAGAAAGAAAGAAAGAAAGACAGAAAGAAAGAAAGAAAAGAAAGAAAAGAAAGAAAGAAAGAGAAAGAAAGAAAGAAAGAAAAAGAAAAATAATATAGGATGAAGATTTGAACCCAGATAACCTGCCTCCAAAGATGGGCTTGACACCTGATCCCACCAAAAAGACCTAACAATTTTAAGTAAACACAGGGTGGGCTGACAGTGTGCGACAGTGTGTGCCAGTGGCTAATAGCACATGCAACCCTGGCAATTGTACTAGGCCTGATCGTTTGAGAAATCAACAACAACAAAAATACACAGTGCACATGAGCAAACTTAACAGTGGGCAACAAGACAGTGTATCCGTTCAGGGTCAGAGGAGGAGACAGAATTCCCCACAAAGGAGGTGTCGATGAAGGGGCTACTGCTAGAAGCACAGGTAGAGTTAAGCAACAAACAAGGGATGCTGAGCCACCTGGAGACTAGCAACAGGGGACACTCATGGACTCTGTAAGGCTGAAAGGGTAAAGGTAGGGAGCAGTGTTGTCCAATTGCAGGAAGACCCAGATCCACGCAGGAGAGACCACCAGCAGGCACTACAGAGAAGGAGGGAGGCAGTCCCAACCAGAGAGCCTTGTGGAAGCAGGGAAAGTACCCAGTCCTCTCTCTCCTCATGCCTTCTCATCACTCAGTTCTACTTCTAACCCAATATGGTGCAAGTCAGCAAAAGCAGCCCAGGTGAAGTAGCCCAGAAAGTGTCAATCTCCCAAGGCAGGAGCAAGCCAGAAAACACTGGAAATGGATACAGAGAGGAGGGGCAAACAGAAAACAACCAGCACAGGTGGTAAGGAATCTGGGAACACTTCTAATCTATGTAGGACAGTTTAGGCAAATGTGGATATTTATAAACCAGGAGTGACCACCTGCTAGGAACAAATTTACCACAGTACAACTTGAAGGGTTGATGTATCCAGCAGAGAGGAGACAGTGCACCAGTGGACAAAACAATAAAGAGTGGGTCACACGGGTATGCAGGCTTGAACCTGCTATAATAAAGGCACTTTTCACCAATGTGGAAAGGACTGTTTTATAGAGCTCTGAGTTTGCCATCACCAGACATCTTTCAGCTTAGCATAGAAGGTGCTTGATGGGGGTTTATAACAAAGATCCCAGCAGAAAAATGGTCCAGGTGACTGCTATCGTGTCTTCCAACCTAAGATCCTATAAATGTGCCATGTTATGACAAACCAGGCCAGGTGATCTCACCGGAGATCGCTGAGTCCAACTTTGCCAGAAGCACAGCCTCAGGACTCTGGGAATGAAGCTCAGCCAGGCTGTGACTTCACCTCTCCCTGATACTGGGAGTGATGTTACTACACTGCCACAACCAGCGTGACAGCTGGAGCTTCCTTTCTCATAACAATGATACCCCCTGAACTCTCTGGAGGGTTCTCGCTGCTCTTTGGTGAGCATACTGCTAAGAGCATCACACTTGATGATTTGTGTATTCAGAGGATCTCACGCTAAAAGCATGGGAAACGAGCATCCATTCGGGGTGAAAAATGAATCCCTCTAAAATTCACATACCACTGTTACTTAATGGGACAAGTGGTTGGTCCTGTCTTTGCAAGTGTATGTGACTCTTAAGGTTCAAAACAGGGGATTTAGTGTCAGACAGACCTGAGTTCAAATACTGGCTCCACTCTTCATAAATGTGTTGCCACAAATTACTGGCTTCTTTGAACCTCTATCTCCTCTTCTACAAATATGGGGATATTGATACCAACAGTTCAAAATAATTAAGTGATAGAAGGTAACTAAGACATACTAAATACTCACTGAACAATAGCTATTATTATTATTAACATCATCATCATCATAAGAGTGAATAGAATGGCATGGGTCCAAGAGAAGAGATCAAACAGTGGAGAGGAAAGTAATAAATGAGGAGGTGAGACCTATTTTCAAATCCCACCAATGCTCTCCATCTCCTTGCTTGTTCAAATAGCAATCTCTCTGACACTATTTCCTCTCCAGGTAAAAAGATATAGTAACCTTTGCCCTACTTAGTAATCTCATGAGGAAATAAAAAGATGCTAAGGAGATCACCTGTTCAGCGTGTCACAAACTCCCATGTTCACAAGTTCCAGGCAGCAAACCTTAATGAGACAAGTGGGTGGGTGGAAACAGAAACAGTGCATTGGGAGTGAAGGGCCCTGGAAAACACATTCCTCACCTAAAGGTGGGAAGTGGCTACTCAACTCCATCTACCTAGTGCCAGCTGCTCCGATATCTAGTTTCCTATAAAATTTCTGAAGTTTTAAGTCTTGATAACTAAGTCAAAACTGTAAAACCTCTATCAGCCAAAGAAAGCCCTTCTGTGGGAACTAATTTGGGCTCTCTAACAAAATATGATTCATTCTCTCTCCCTCTCTCAACACATGAGAGAGCAGGGGCACAGAAAGGTCTAGCAATTTGCCCCAAGTCACTCCACCAGTTAATATTGCTAAGGATGACATGACATCATGGATTTCTTTCCCTTCTCAGGAGCCCTTGGTTACCCACCACCTGGCCACTCCAAGGTGGCTTTTACTGTTGTCTTTAGTCATATGTGCATGTGTTTTTTCTCCAAGCAAGCTCTTTGAGAGCCATTTCCCACATCTTGCTCTGCCTAGCTTTGATCGTGTGTCTCTGCCTGCACTGATCACACTCAATGTGAGAACTGCAGGCTTGATTATAAC